>NW_028257657.1:0-112158 GCF_054643075.1 Acanthaster planci | reverse complement strand
CATAGCATGTAAAATAAATACATGTACATGTACCTGTTGTTCATGGTAGGTTTCTCATCATTAGTCACTTGATGCATGTATAAGTACCCTAGTAAGAAATTTTGTTGGACTCTGCCCAAACTAGAATTTCAGTTTAAAAACCTGGTATGCACTTTATCCTTGGTACATGTACTTGTCTCTGAAGGAAGTGTTTTCTCTGCAGGTACATGCACTGCTAGGTGCTATACTCCATACATTTCACCAAGGCTAAGACGTGGTTTGTGATTTAATCAAATTACTTGATTTAAATTCTTGAATTCAAATCCATTTTTAAAAAATTTTGTAACAATATAAATAAATAAAAGAAAACTATTACATGTGCAGCTAATTTGCTTGCTTAATTGAGCCAACTTGTCTCCAGTTTTATAAAACTACAAAAACTCATTCGAATAAAAAAGTCAGATTTTTAATTTTTTTCTTAAATAAAAAAAATCAACAATTCAGTTCTTGGCGCACTGTGGTACAATTTCAGGCAGTATGGACCCTCTTTTTCCTTCTCCCTCCCTCTGTTTTCTTCTTTTTTAATATTCATTTATTTGGGGAGGGGTTGACAAGGGGACATGCCCCCTGGATTTGCTCCTGGTGCACATCAAAAGTTTGCACTTACTCTCATTTGAACAAGCTTTTAAAGTGGGGTGAAGAACAAAAACCAGAATGAAAGAGATAACAAGGAAATATGACAGATTCCAAGTTTGATTTAACTCAGTTGGTAATTAGACCCAACAACTGCAGTGACTGTTTTTAAGTTGCATTTCACAGAAGTAGCCAAGTACTTTACTTAATTTTCATTCACTAGGTTCGAAGCAGATAGCGCATTTCCTCAAGAAGTTTCCACATGTGCTAAGTGACTTCAGAGGAACTTGGAAAGAGAAGAAACTTCTTGTGAAAACGAAAGTATTCAATGAGAGATCAAAAGCACGGAGAATGGCTGCAGAAAAGAGAGATGCAGAAAGGATTGCCATTGTCTAAGACTTGAAGTTGTGCTGAGTTGATAAGTTTGCTCTTAAACCACCCAAGTTACATGTAAATCACATGCTTAAAATCACATGATTTATATCAAATGATCTCGTGGCAAATCACTTTTTAAATCGATATTTTGCATTCTTTTAAAAAGGCTGAAAAATCATTTTGTTTTTCAATTTCTACCAGTTACTGATTCACAGAGTTACCTAGGTTTTGCAATTATATGTCAATCTGATTTAAATGATAAATCATAGACGGCTCCAAAACCTGAAACTGAGTTTACCCTATTGTACATGCTGTGCTCTTTAGAAATCCAGGACATTTCTTTTTAAAAAGAAGTGGTGTGTCCCACAAAATCAAGTCAAAAATACACATTTTCAACATAGTCCAATGTGGCTGCCAATTTTCCTGTCAAACTTAAGAAATAGTATATTTACCCAAACTTAATGCAGATATAATTGGTGACTCCATCTCAGATTTGCTAATTCTCAGTCTATCATTAGCACAGACTTATTGTCTTGCTCTATGTGGAAATCAGGCTTGACAAAATCTTGGGAAAAAAATCCAACATGACTGCCATATTTCTTTCAAAAAGTATTTACAGAAGTAGCCAAGTACTTTACTTAATTTTCATTCACTAGGTTCGAAGCAGATAGCGCATTTCCTCAAGAAGTTTCCACATGTGCTAAGTGACTTCAGAGGAACTTGGAAAGAGAAGAAACTTCTTGTGAAAACGAAAGTATTCAATGAGAGATCAAAAGCACGGAGAATGGCTGCAGAAAAGAGAGATGCAGAAAGGATTGCCATTGTCTAAGACTTGAAGTTGTGCTGAGTTGATAAGTTTGCTCTTAAACCACCCAAGTTACATGTAAATCACATGCTTAAAATCACATGATTTATATCAAATGATCTCGTGGCAAATCACTTTTTAAATCGATATTTTGCATTCTTTTAAAAAGGCTGAAAAATCATTTTGTTTTTCAATTTCTACCAGTTACTGATTCACAGAGTTACCTAGGTTTTGCAATTATATGTCAATCTGATTTAAATGATAAATCATAGACGGCTCCAAAACCTGAAACTGAGTTTACCCTATTGTACATGCTGTGCTCTTTAGAAATCCAGGACATTTCTTTTTAAAAAGAAGTGGTGTGTCCCACAAAATCAAGTCAAAAATACACATTTTCAACATAGTCCAATGTGGCTGCCAATTTTCCTGTCAAACTTAAGAAATAGTATATTTACCCAAACTTAATGCAGATATAATTGGTGACTCCATCTCAGATTTGCTAATTCTCAGTCTATCATTAGCACAGACTTATTGTCTTGCTCTATGTGGAAATCAGGCTTGACAAAATCTTGGGAAAAAAATCCAACATGACTGCCATATTCTTTCAAAAAGTATTTACAAATCTTTTTTCTACAATTAGTGATGATTTCGTGATTTAGTAGAAATTAAGCCAAGCGAAAGAAGAGCCTGCTGGAGGCAGTATTTTGTGTGCAGCACTGATTTTAAATATTTGTATAATTTTTCTCACAAAACTCCTGCAAACAGTGTACTTTACCATTGGTTAATCTACAAGTAGTAACAATAAGCCACTTGCGAGTTAAATTTGAATAAAATTTGGTACACACAGTTCTTTAAATTCACGTGAACATAACTCACGAGGTATAGCAGCAGTGGTTTTAGTATGGAGAATTCCAATTGTTATGTTCATGTGAATTTAAAGAACTCAGTGTACCAGATTTTATTCAAGTTTAACTTGCAAAAGGCTTATTTACCACATAAATCTCACGTGCGATAGCCATGTGTACAGAGTTCAGCATCTGAGCTTATATACAGTGTACATGTACATTGCCCCCGAATTGCCTCCATATTCCCCAACAATGGCATTATAACATCATGACTACAGTCATTTCTTCCATGGTAATATCAGGACCATGACTTGAAATAAAGACTTTATTTTGGTTCTGCTCTCTGCTCTGGCTTGCTCGTTGCTGAGGTAGCAAAGCATGAGTAAATTGTGTGTACACAGAATAAGACCACGTTAACTGTGAATGTTTGGATATAAAAAAAGAGAGTCAGATACTGAAAATACTGTTTAACAGTTGGTGGTCATCTATTTTTTCAGTGTTGTTGTCATTTGGACTGTACGTGCTACTAAAAAAACTTCGGACTGAACAGAATTTTCATTGATCAGTGTTGCCCGCAGTGAATTTGGTACAAGTCAGAAGTGCAACAAATCGTTTGTTTAAGCCAAAATTTCAGGCTTTAATTCATAGGAACAGAGAGGTCATGATGGGAGGATCTAGGAACAGCATGGGAATACATGCCTCATTTGGGAGTTTTTATAAAGTATAAACGAAGTGTTCATCCTGTAGCAGGGATGTAGGCTGGGGGTGTGGATGCAACCCACCCCCACCAGCAGAAGGGAGTTCTGCTTGAGGCTTTTATATTTTTAATTGTAAACCAAACAGCATTATACGTACATTGTATTACAGTGAAAGTGCATGGGGTTTTGATACACGATGACCAAAAGGAAAAATAGGAAATACATCTATCTGGGGCAATCTGCTTTTCATGTGCGGACTTGCCTTGGCCTTGTTTAAATGCTGGAAGTTGGAGTTCTGTTATCTTGAAAATTCTGCCCCCCATCCCAAACCCGTGTAGGGGAGTTCACATGCACGCACAGGGTGGTCATCCTTGTGAGGAATTTGATAGACACAGGGTGGTCATTCTAAGAGGGGCAGTTTTGTTAACGAACACGGTGGTCATTCTAAGGGGGGGATTTTGTAAACAAACGGGGGTCATTTTTAAAGAGGGAATAAGGAATTCTGTATACAAACAGTGTGGTCATCTAAAGGTGGAATTTTCATACACAAAAAAGGTGGACATCCTAAGGGAGAGTTTCTAAATACAAACAGGGTGGTCATATTCCAATAGGAAATTTTGTATACAAACACGATGGTCATCCTAAGGGGGAATTTTCATACACAAAAAAGTGGTCATCCTAAGGGAGAGTTTCTAAATACAAACAGAGTGGTCTTATTCCAATGGGGAATTTTGTATACAAACACGATGGTCATTCTAAGGGGGAATTTTCAAACACAAAAAAGTGGTCATCCTAAGGGAGAGTTTCTAAATACAAACAGGGTGGTCATATTCCAATAGGGAATTTTGTATACAAACAGGGTGGTCATACTAAGGGGGAATTTTTATACACAAAAAACTTGAGTGGTCATCCTAAGGGAGAGTTTCTAAATACAAACAGGGTGGTCATATTCCAATAGGGAATTCTGTATACAAACAGGGTGGTCATACTAAGGGGAAATTTTTATACAGAAACAAGGCGGTCATCCTAAGAAAGAGTTTCTAAATACAAACAGGAAGGTCATATTCCAATAGGGAATTTGTTGTATACAAATAGGGTGGTCATCCTTAAGGGGAATTTTCGTACATACACAAGTTGTCATCCTAAGGGAGAGTTTCTAAATACAAACAGGGTGGTCATATTCCAATAGGGAATTCTGTACACAAGTGGTGGTCATTCTGAGGGGGAATTTTTATACAGAAACAAGGCGGTCATCCTAAGAAAGAGTTTCTAAATACAAACAGGATGGTCATATTCCAATAGGGAATTTGTTGCATACAAACAGGGTGGTCATCCTTAGGGGGAATTTTATATACAAACAGTGGTAGTCATTTTAAAGGTCAATTTTTTGGAATACAAACAGGGTGGTCACCCTAAGAGGGAATTTTTATACAGAAACAAGGTGGTCATCCTAAGGGGGAATGTTTGTATACAAACAGTGGTGTTGGTGGGGGGGGGGTCATATTCAAAGGGGAAATTTTTGTATCCAAACATGATGGTCACCCTAAGCGGGAATTTTTATACAGAAAAAAGGTGGTCATCATAAGGGAGAGTTTATAAATACCAACGAGGTAGTCATATTTCAATGGGAAATCTCAGATACAAACAGGGTGGTCATCTAAAGGGGGAATTTTCATACACAAAAAGGTGGTCATCCTAAGGGAGAGTTTCTAAATACAAACAGGGTGGTCATATTCCAATAGGGAATTTTGTATACAAACACGATGGTCATCCTAAGGGGGAATTTTCATACACAAAAAAGTGGTCATCCTAAGGGAAAGTTTCTAAATACAAACAGGGTGGTCATATTCCAATAGGGAATTTTGTATACAAACAGGGTGGTCATACTAAGGGGGAATTTTTATACACAAAAAACTTGAGTGGTCATCCTAAGGGAGAGTTTCTAAATACAAACAGGGTGGTCATATTCCAATAGGGAATTTTGTATACAAACAGGGTGGTCATTCTAAGGGGGAATTTTCATACACAAAAAAGTGGTCATCCTAAGGGAGAGTTTCTAAATACAAACAGGGTGGTCATATTCCAATAGGGAATTCTGTATACAAACAGGGTGGTCATACTAAGGGGGAATTTTTATACACAAAAAACTTGAGTGGTCATCCTAAGGGAGAGTTTCTAAATACAAACAGGGTGGTCATATTCCAATAGGGAATTTTGTATACAAACAGGGTGGTCATTCTAAGGGGGAATTTTCATACACAAAAAAGTGGTCATCCTAAGGGAGAGTTTCTAAATACAAACAGGGTGGTCATATTCCAATAGGGAATTCTGTATACAAACAGGGTGGTCATACTAAGGGGAAATTTTTATACAGAAACAAGGCGGTCATCCTAAGAAAGAGTTTCTAAATACAAACAGGAAGGTCATATTCCAATAGGGAATTTGTTGTATACAAATAGGGTGGTCATCCTTAGGGGGAATTTTCGTACATACACAAGTTGTCATCCTAAGGGAGAGTTTCTAAATACAAACAGGGTGGTCATATTCCAATAGGGAATTCTGTACACAAGTGGTGGTCATTCTGAGGGGGAATTTTTATACAGAAACAAGGCGGTCATCCTAAGAAAGAGTTTCTAAATACAAACAGGATGGTCATATTCCAATAGGGAATTTGTTGCATACAAACAGGATGGTCATCCTTAGGGGGAATTTTATATACAAACAGTGGTAGTCATTTTAAAGGTCAATTTTTTGGAATATAAACAGGGTGGTCACCCTAAGAGGGAATTTTTATACAGAAACAAGGTGGTCATCCTAAGGGGGAATGTTTGTATACAAACAGTGGTGTTGGTGGGGGGGGGTCATATTCAAAGGGGAAATTTTTGTATCCAAACATGATGGTCACCCTAAGCGGGAATTTTTATACAGAAAAAAGGTGGTCATCATAAGGGAGAGTTTCTAAATACCAACGAGGTAGTCATATTTCAATGGGAAATCTCGTATACAAACAGGGTGGTCATCTAAAGGGGGAATTTTCATACACAAAATGGTGGTCATCCTAAGGGAGAGTTTCTAAATACAAACAGGGTGGTCATATTCCAATAGGGAATTTTGTATACAAACACGATGGTCATCCTAAGGGGGAATTTTCAAACACAAAAAAGTGGTCATCCTAAGGGAGAGTTTCTAAATACAAACAGGGTGGTCATATTCCAATAGGGAATTTTGTATACAAACAGGGTGGTCATACTAAGGGGGAATTTTTATACACAAAAAACTTGTGTGGTCATCCTAAGGGAGAGTTTCTAAATACAAACAGGGTGGTCATATCCCAATAGGGAATTTTGTATACAAACAGGGTGGTCATTCTAAGGGGGAATTTTCATACACAAAAAACTTGAGTGGTCATCCTAAGGGAGAGTTTCTAAATACAAACAGGGTGGTCATATTCCAATACGGAATTCTGTACACAAACAAGGTGGTCATTCTGAGGGGGAATTTTTATACAGAAACAAGGCGGTCATCCTAAGAAAGAGTTTCTAAATACAAACAGGATGGTCATATTCCAATAGGGAATTTGTTGCATACAAACAGGGTGGTCATCCTTAGGGGGAATTTTATATACAAACAGTGGTAGTCATTTTAAAGGTCAATTTTTTGGAATACAAACAGGGTGGTCACCCTAAGAGGGAATTTTTATACAGAAACAAGGTGGTCATCCTAAGGGGGAATGTTTGTATACAAACAGTGGTGTTGGTGGGGGGTCGTATTCAAAGGGGAAATTTTTGTATCCAAACATGGTGGTCACCGTAAGCGGGAATTTTTATACAGAAAAAAGGTGGTCATCATAAGGGAGAGTTTCTAAATACCAACGAGGTAGTCATATTTCAATGGGAAATCTCGTATACAAACAGGGTGGTCATCTAAAGGGGGAATTTTCATACACAAAAAAGGTGGTCATCCTAAGGGAGAGTTTCTAAATACAAACAGGGTGGTCTTATTCCAATGGGGAATTTGGTATACAAACACGATGGTCATTCCAAGGGGGAATTTTCATACACAAAAAAGGTGGTCATCCTAGGGGAGAGTTTTTAAATACAAACAGGGTGGTCTTATTCCAATGGGGAATCATGTATACAAACAGGCTGGTCATCCTTAGGGGGAATTTTCATACACAAAAAAGGTGGACATCCTAAGGGAGAGTTTCTAAATACAAAGAGGGTGGTCATACTAAGGGGGAGTTTTTATATACAAACAGGGTGGTCATCCGAAGGGGGAAGTTTTAATATGAGCATGCTGGTCATCCTAATGGAGAACTTTGGTATACAAACAGGATGCTCATCCTAAGGGGGAGTTTTACATACAAAAAAGGTGGTCATCCAAAGGGGGAGTTATACTCACAGGGTGGTAATCCTAACGGGGAATTTTTTGTATAAAGAAGTTGGTTATCCAAACGGGGAACATTTATGTGTAAGGTCACAATACTGGTCAACTTTCATGATGCAAAAAATGAACTTCAATTTATCAGATGATGTAACCATTTTCAAGCTATGTTTGCTTGAGATTATAGTTGTACATGTATTTGAGAGATAAATAAAGATAAATAATTCAGTGTAAATGCGAGTCTTTAATTTTTATTCACGTTGAAGAGCAAATTTTAGTTCAAAATGGCGCCCAAAAATGGGACATTGCTTGAACAAAATTTAATGAACTCAACTACTTTATTTATAGCTCACGTATTTTATCACAATGGTCATATTTTTGAGTAAAGCAATGAAGTAATATTTTGGCCCTTTACAAAAAAAAAATAAATAAATCCACGCTCCAAAATGGCAGCTGAACCTGCGTTAACGTTCGTTTCACATCGTGTCCACCAGTACCACACCTACCATGACGAAAAGGGCCAGAATCATCATTTACAAGCCTCACCCTTACCTGTAAAAGCCATTTTTATTCGAAATGAGCTTAATAAACATCGTGTAAAATGTGTGACAGACCATAATTACCCTCGAGGATGAGAAAACATCAACACATCGATCGCTATAATTTTCGTGTCCACTTTGTAACTAACGGAAAATGTCCACATGTTTTAACTGGTGATCAACGCAGTCTGACTAGTGGTCGTACACGTGCAATGGTACCCTGCATGGATGACCTAAAGGTCAATTGTTTTAGGCTCGATTACGTCTTTTCCGGATTCCGAGATAAAGCTACTTTAAGCACCGGGTGATTTTTGGGCTTTGTAGCGGACCGCTTGGATGGTTTCGTGTGAATCGTGTCCATGTTTAACGAACGGAAGAAAAAAAATAGTAAACATCTGAAGTCCCTCTTGAAATTGCAAAACGACAAATAATTTACACTTTTTAAGCTAAAGTCCATCACAAAAATGAACAAACTTAAAGAATAGCCTTGCCAAGTTTACGAAATCATCAGTGTTTCACGTTGGTTACACACCGGCACTTTCGACTTCGCCCCATTCGTATTAAAATTCGCCCCATTTGTCATCCAATAGTATGAAGGCGAGTTCGCAGTGAATTAAAATTAAATGGAGCGAAGTTGATGTAACACGTAGGCAAGTGATGTTTACACAGATAGGGGAACTTGCCTTTGTGGAACCCCTGGGGTCTTGTTAGAGTTTTTTTTATGTTTCTACAAATCAAGCCACTGCCGACTATCCATTAAAATCTTCCCTTTTACAATGCCATCTGACCTCTTTTCACAAAAAAATACAGAAAATAAAATCTATTTAAGCTGATACAAACCTTTTGGCTGCTCTTTTTCCGGATATTGGCTGCTCTTTTCCTGATTGTTGGAGGGAAAGCTCTCGCGCGCAGCAACTTTCTCCGTTCGTTACAAAGAGACGCGAAAGCGGCGCTGCCGGTTATGTTCTATTTAAATTTTATTTTTCTTCTATCTTATTTCAGAAGCCAGAAAGGAGAAAAAGATTCAATGGTTGGATCAGATGATGCAAACCTTCCTGAAAACGCCAGCTCACTGCAGGGGATATAGTTGTAGTCGCATTTGAGGGTGCATGGTATCCAGGTGCCATCAAGCGCATCATTAGTGATGAACTGGCAGTTATATACTGCATGGATCGTCCAAATAAAAATAAGCAAAGTTTTGTTTGGGAAAAAGATCTGACCGTTAACAGGAAATTCATTCTGTGTGTTGTTAATCCAAGTTCACTTATTCTAGATCCATCTTTGCGTTACTTTCACTTGGACAGCAAAGAAGTACATGTAGGTAAAATTAATGCACTATACAGTGTCTATACTAATAAGTATTTTTAAACGTTTATTGCCAAAAGTAGTTTTGTCTAAGTATGTCATCAGAGGTTTGTCTAAGGTCTGTAGTCAAAAGTTCATCAGTTTTTCAGCAAAGATAAGTCACCCAGGTGGCACGAACTGAATAAATTCAATGAAATTCATTTAATGAGATGTGCCATGTTCTTCAGATGGGATCGTCAGTGTATAGCCTCCACAATGAAATACAGTTTTTAAGAAACAAGATTAGAATGAAAAATAAAATAGTCATTGACTCAATTTACTTGTTCCTCAGAATTGTTTAATGTTGTAAATGGTGCACATTTAAATATACATACATGTACTTAAGTTAACAATGTCAAAAGATTTCAACTTCTGTGAAGCTCACGTGCAACCTTCTTGCATGCATATAGGGCATCTAAAAATAGGATGAAGTGGCTTATCAGATATGTAGATCACAGAGATGCTCCCAAGAAATGAAAAAGCATGTGCATGTATTAACACCTGCACATAGTAACATAGGCAATTTTCTGAAGGTGAGGCAACTACCTTGAGGGCTCCAGTAAAGCGAGTCATAATAAACTGGTCACATGAAATGTTAGCTTTGATTCAAAATTTTTGGTGTCCGTGTCATTTTTGTAACTAACGTTAAACTACAGGACAAAGATCTTTGAAATTGAGGGTATCTGTTCTTTGGTTGTCAATGATAATGTCCTCTTTGAAGTACTTGCAAGCTTCACAACCAGCTGTTTTCCTCAAGTCATCAAACTGCAAATCATTTAAAATTGTGTGTGAAAAAGTACACTTGTTAACGTTAGTTACGGTGTCCACCTTATTAAGATATCGTAAAATTAGTAACAACATTTTTTTTAAAGATGACTTTCAGAAAGGAGGAAAAGCTTAACCACAACAATACAACTCCACATTGTTTTTCTTTGACTTTTATTATTGCATGGTTGACTGCAAAGTGGACACCGTAACCAACGTTAACTTATGAGGCCCCCCTCTACAGAAAGCACTGCATGGAAGAAATCTTCTTGGGCCGATTATCTTCCCATTGCTATTTTCTGATAGAGGGTGGTCCATTCTCATAATTTAAAAGTAAATTAAACACCTTTCACTAGATTGAATTTTTACCTATGTGTCCCATTTTTGTTAGCCAGTATTGTGTCCTTACACTTATACACAAACAAGGTGGTTATCCTAAGAGGGAATTTTTTCTTACAGTTCCGTCTGTGATTTTTATACTGGTAATTAACAGGGAGGTCATGCAACAAGAAGAAAGTGATGCGGGACAGTGAACACTTTAAGTACATGTACAGGTAACCTGGGCAATGTAAAAACAACACTAACCGCACACCGGAAAAAAGAATTCGGGTTTGTCAAGTTATTTTAATGGAGCCATGCAATATGATTAGTATTTGAAAATAACCATCCATACAAGTTGTGTAAAATATAAATGAATGCTGAGAACAATCTGTTTTTTCCTCATTAATTTAATTAAAACTGATAAAAAACTGCAGAAAGTATGCTTACACGTGAATATTTTGCATGAAGATTTTCCGGTGAAAGTCTCCAATTGAAGATAACAAGCCAAGCAATTACATAATGAAAAAGATTAATTTTTTTCCTGTGACTTGATTTATTTCAATGTATGTTTAGTTACTCCCATGTTACTTGAAACACTTTTGTTGTTTTTGTTGGTCGTTATACCTATAGACAACTGATATTTCGTTTAATTTTAGGACTACATCTTAGGACTACTGGGAAGAGCAGGAGAATATTGTGAATGGGGCCATCGTGGTCAAATATCAGAACTGAACAAAGAGAAGTACATGTGGATCTGTAGTTGTTTTTGAAAGAGTTCATTGAAAACTGTCCTACTCCCAAGTGGGGTCCTTATAAGATGGTAAACTTTGATTTTCTGCCTTGTTGAAAATGTGTGAAATTGATGAAAGTGCTGAGATTCTGATTCATCAATCCCAATTCTATCCATCGAAAAGTAGATGAATAGTAACCATATAAAAGTTTGCAAAACTTGATGACTCTGCGCAAAATGTTAATGTCCTAAAGACAATATCATGGCCTGATGGCACACCGGCCTATAGCCAAGCATTAAAAAAGCATGCGGCCGTGTCGGCACAAGTGGACCAATGACTAATTACTGAGCGTCACATATCTGGTACTACGATTTCATGGAAACTGTAGACCGGATATAATATTGCGGCCGAGGAATCAGTTGTGAGCACGGGTGTGGTAACACAGCATGCTTTTTGTGAATGGTCCACTAGAGGCTGACGCACTATGACATCGTCTTCTGGACATTAAGATAGAGTTGTAATCGTTATTTGAAGAAGATGGTGGAATCGCAATGTTTATACGGACTTTGTATGAAGGGAAAATTTATCTTTTTCATCCCAAATGTGAGAAAACCTTACCATGATAACCTTATTATCATTGATGATGTCCAAATGTTAAAAAAGGTGATTTGTAGGGTCCAAGTTACTCCGGCCATGGAGGTAGGAAATCATAGGACTTGCCTATTTTCCATGCTGACTTAGACGTTTTAGGAAAGAGGCCTAGGCCTGCGACAAGTGGGCCTATACGACTCCCATGACATGTTGTCACCTGGTTGTTGATTTTCTCTGATTGTAAAAATTATGAATAACCTGTATGCCAAATGTGCCCTAAATGAAATCAATCAATTAATGTTAGCATAGTTAGGGCCTAACAAGTCCGACAAGTAGCAATGAATACTGGCTAAGCAGCCATGGCAGCTGACCGTGCTGACGGACATCCAACTCTAACTTGTCCAAGTCCAACATCGTGAAGATTGCTCAGTACTATGGTCGGCCTAGCTCTGGCCTAGGCATGCTAGGGCCTGACGTTATTGTTATTTGTGACTTGAGGGAAACTTGGAGCACAGAAAAGAATGTCATTGTTTTTCATGCCGGCCAATATTGGCTACTCATCACCTGACAATTAGTGACATGCCTGATTCCCAGAGAGGATCCAAACCTCCAGCCGAGACTGCCGGCAGAAGCACGTTAACGTTCAATGTAACCCTCATTGTAATATAATATAATGCGTACTCGTAGTAGCGCCCTCAATAGATCAGTTGAGAATAGTTTTCTTAGAGGTCTTCCTATAGACCAATGAACCGTTTGGGAAGCGGTGAAACCGACTGAAAAAAGTAGATTTTGACTGATGCGCTAAGATGTCTTCAATTTTTGTTTAAATAGACTTCACAGTTTATAACAGAAATAGGGAGAAAAAATTTCAGAATTGATCAGTGCAATTCTTTGAAATAGCTGCTAAAGCGGTGGTAGACCTATGGTAGTAATTTCATGTGGTCTTCCTATCCGCGGAAAAACCGTTATATATATATATATATATATATATATATATATATATATATATATATATATATATATATATATATATATATATATATATATATATATATATATATTTGTGTCAGAAATCCGTCCCTGCACTTTACGATAGGATATTGAGTATACAAGTATTAAATATTTTTTTTATTTTCATTCTCACAGATGAGCATCGAGGTGGCCGATCTTCTTCATTACCTGGAGCATTCGCCTTTGGGCTCCCTGGCCGTGTGGGATTTTAAGACCCGCCAGTTTACGCTTGTGCATGGCAGACTCAAGCTTATCGATCTGGATGACGTGTCGGCCCAAGAACTATCATGCCAGAGGCATGCTGATTGCAACGTAAGGGTCGACACCCAATCGGGAAGAAGTAACATAGGTGAGTTGTGGAGCACCGCTCAATATTTTGACCCGACATTCCTCATTGAAGTTGACAGCCGTCGAGCTTTAAATATCTGATTCCTTAACTAGCCCTAACCCCGTTAAATTCATGTTTCAACCTACCTCTAAGTGCACCCACTTTTCGATTCTTATACCTTTAAACCGAGTAACCACATCCGTTAAATTCTCACTTATCCAACCTAATTCTTTACCTAACCTTACCCCACAACTCTCGATTTCTTAACCCGACTTCAACCATACCAAATTCTCTATAGCCCGAACACCATCTACTAACCGAATCTACTCGTTACTCAGTTAGATGCTAGAAAACTACAGATACGTTTGTCAGGACACAAATGCACTGTATCGGCTTTCAGATAAACAGACTTTGCTCATGTTAGAGATGAGTATTATATAAACATTTCATCAAAGGAACAAGCTGTATTCTACATTCGAACAAAATATGTACAAAATTCAACGGCTGCTAGCCGAAACAGCCAATAATCCTCACACTAACTCTGTGCATTAACTCTCCCTTTCTCTGAAACCCTTACAAAATCCTGATCTCTGAAAATTTTGATTCAATTTGCTCTCTCTAAAACTACCAGAAAAATTGAATGCTCGTTTCTTACCCTAACCCAGATCATTAATTCAAAGGTTAAGCATAACCCAAACCCCACCCCACAGGCGGCACACAGTCTTTCGCCTTACCTTGCTCAAGGCTCCATTTTAAACATTGCACTGTGATAACATCGGAGAAAATGTCGTTGGGGTGGATCCGCGAGGCTCTTTTAGAGAAAACGTTAACATTTTACGTTTGAATAGTGCGTGATCAAAGAAAATTCATAATAATTAACTCTTTAAAAATTAGAGTCACGATGTCTGTCAGGGTGGATCATTCTGATAAGTTTGGTTACACAAACGTACATTTAAAAATCTCAAACGTAATTTGATCTTTAAAAGATACCGATAGAGTTACCTACTATGTGAATGTCTTCTCCACAGTTAACAGCGACACCGGTCTGGTGCCGTGCGTCAACTCCACGTGTTACGGACTAAACGCCAAGTTCAACGTAATCAGCGCTGCCAGAGGCCTGTTGGAATCCCTGTTGGACAACGCACCGCCTTTTGTCCAGCACGAGGTTGAAGACATCGTAGGTTTATCCAGCCAGGGAAAGATCCTGGCGAACGAGCTCAGGGAACGCCTGCAGCAGTTGATGTTTTTCACATTCAAACACAATTAGGAGAAACACGAAGAGGATTCAGTTGAAGACGGACACGAGAGCGGCGATTAGGCAGTTAAGAATTCGTGCGTGCCGCGGCCAGGGTCGATCAAACCACGATTGACAAGAAAGACTACATGACCTTCTGGCCGGTGCACATACTTCATGAGAATATATTGTGTATCAGTTTAAGCATGGTGCCATAAAAAGTGGTTTAAGTTATGCCAGCACTGAAATGTAGTTTGTATTCGATCACAGAACTAAGAAGATTCGACTGAAATTAAATTTGGCATTCTGTCAGAAAGTCGATTATGAACTCACGTGTGACTCAAAAGAAACGCATTTATTATGCATGCTAGTAATAAGAAACCTCCAAAAGCGGCCTACTTGTGCTCAAGTTCAGTCTTTTTAATCAACCTTCAGTGCCAACGTAGACCTTAACGGTGGGTCCATCTGTAAGCAAGTTTGTAGTGTGCAACAGCTCACCAGGCCTACGTCCACATGGCCCACATTGGCCACAATGTCCGCAAAACGTTTGTGACCCCAGCATGTCCGGCCTGAGTTTATATATATCCGAGGCCTCACATTCGCCGGCCCGTTTACGTTCACGGGCCATCATGCCTTGCCACTGAGTAGGACCAAAGTATCCGGCCCAATTTGTCTGTAAGTTCATTATGCCTGGTCCATTTCGTCATTTGGCCCAATGGATATTTCAGTTTCCTCCGATCTCACCCTTAGCCCTTCGAGAGAATGGGCTCAAAAGGCTATGTCCGAGGGCCCACTGGGTTAATCCCATACGTCCAAGGGCCATTGTGTTTGTCCACAATATCCAACGGCTCACTGTGTTCAGTTCATTTCGTTATGACCAAAGGCCCTTAGTTAAATTAGCACGCCTATTTTGTCGGCAAGGTGCAGGCTCATGATTCTGCCAGTTTTGGACAAGCTGTGTGTGTCCTATACACGTACATCTTCAGCAAAAGTTGTGGATTAGGCAATATCCTTATTATTACTATTACTATTAATTAGTTTTATTTCAACAGGGTAGCCTTCTCAGTTTAACACTGCTATTCTTAAGGGCCCTGATTACAAGTACAATTAAATTAAAGTAAAAAACACATACAGTACACTAAAGATTAAAAATATACAGACAACTTAAATAAAAATATATAAACCATCAATGTAGCCTTAAAACAAACCAACAAAAAAGACTCAAAAAAACCTAAATGTGTATATAAAAGGAAATTAGATCATAAAATGGAATCGAGGTGATAAAAATCCATAGTTCTAGCAACACAAAACGGTATGAGTATTATCCCAAACACCACTGAACATAGCACACAGAAAATATAATACATTACAAAAAAATGTTGTAAAAGAAATGCATTATATGAAGTGAAAAGAAAATGTAAAAATGAGTACAAGATGACTAAAACACAAACACAAGGTATGATTAAAACACTAAAATGGTGAATATGGGAATGCTTTTTATTACAAAGGAGATTTAAGTTCAGACAGAGATTTGGCATTTTCTTTGTGAATTAGCCAAATTGTTCCAACCTACTCTCCCCAAGTGAAGGAAAGTTCGTTTGCCGGCATTAGTCTTGGGGGCGTGAAACGAGAGCTAAGGTAATGTGCAGTTAGTTAAGACATTTATAAACCTCACACATTCTAGTATTTTGCCAGCGTTGGTAAATCGGAATCCATGAGAGCGCCTCGTGTAAATCAGCAATATGTGTTCTTAGATGGGCATTTAGAATCAACCTGGCAAGTCTATTGTGAAGTTTGACAAGTCTCTCACAATTGCAAGAACAACTAGACCACACAACGCTGCAGTAATCAAACAATGGCAAGATCATGGTGGAACTGAGCATTTTAAATGTCGGAGTAGGGAGGTAAGGTTTAGCAGAGCGTCTAAGAAGTCCAATGTTTTTAGAGATTTTCTTAGCAATAAAATCAACATGACTAAGAATTGGTAGGAACAGGAATTGAGAATAGCCTGAAATTGGTAAGGTCCAGGCTCAAGTTGCATAAGTTAGTGTTCCTGCTTAAGATAAATGCTCCAAGCTGCATTTGTTTTCAAGACAACCTATTACGACAACGCGAACATTTCGGCATTATTTGTCTGTGTAACATCCAGGGTAACGCGGCCTATCAAAATTAAGTTAAGGCATGAATTACAGTTCCGAGTCTATTCTCTGACTTAACCTATTTCCCATTGTTATACGAACGTGGAGTCTCGAGTCTATGACACTCTTGCTGTTACGCCTGAGTGCATACCTTAGCTCCATTCATTAACGTGCACGGGTTTGGGCCGAGTCAAATATCGAGAGTATTGGTGCAGTCAACACCATAGCATCAGTGCTGGATACATAGCCCTACTCGCTGCCCTCCCTTTTGCGGCTCGGAGTTATTGTTACACGTTTGTCACATATTGCAGCCAAACCAATCGGACTAACCACCACAGGCCTCTATGAAACTAAGGAATGCTATATCAACTTCATGAGAGTACTTGTGCAGTCGACACTCAGTGCTGGATATATACCTGTATTCTCTTCATCTTGCGCCTTGGATTCATTATTATACGTGTGTCATTGCAGCGAAACCTTCCGGACTAAAACCGCCACAGGACTCTATGAAATTGAAGAATGCTATATCAACCTCGTGAAAGTATGGTTACCACTTTTAGAACCACTTTACAATCCACTCAAAATGAGCTTCACTAATACTTACATGTTCTTATGAATCATTCCGAAATGCCCCTCACTACAGATTGCTATTCACTTGGAGAATGTGCAACTTTGGATTCAAATTACAATGCCAATTTTGGAGTTCAATAATAACATTTAAGAGTTTTTATAAAGCGTAAATTTTCTCCTAAAATTTATTATAGCGCTACAAATATCAGCAATACAAGATAATTTATGGGCTAACTCTTCAAGCAAGATTATTATGTGCTCGGGGAGAAGCGATTCTGACAGATCTGTCACCTCAGGACCGGTATGATCTTGGAACAACTAGAAGATGTGTCGTTTCAATTAAGCTATAATCCAACATTATAACAAAAGAGTGTACAAAACCAGACAAAGAGAAGCAGCCAAAAGACATCAAGTTAATTCCTTATTGAAAGGTGAAGAGAAAATTCAAATCCTAGTTGAAAATTTTGCTTTACAAAGCATTGATCTTGAAAACACGAGGGATACTAACCTTTGTCAATTTTCTATGGAGAAAGGCAAACGTACACAAGTAAGATTTGAAGCTTTGCATGGCGGAAGTACATAGGATGTAGGTTTGCGGGTACGCCATGTAAAATTCTCTTTTGGGAAGAGGTGTGGTTCTGAGAAGAACCGGTGAGTGTTTAACTCGACGTTTAGGCCAGTATGCTCTGGCCGTCCTCAGGAGAATGTGTGCTGACTCGAGTGGATGCCGTGTAATAAAGGTTGTCTGGAGTCGGTGAAACGTGATGTGGCTTGGTGGCTTGCTGAGGGTGCACTGGAGCATGCAGGTGTTGGATCCAGTGGAGGATTAAGGATGCAGATTTGGGCGGGAAACTAGTTTAGGCGGGAAACTGGGGATGGGTTGGCTTCGGGTAGAGAGGACCCTAACACCAGGGGATGAGGGGGGCCTGGGTTTCAGGTATAGAGGACCCTACTGCCCGTGTGGTGGTGGTGGTGGTCTTGGGTGCTAGCAGTGGGCGCCAGATGTCGCTCAGCTTGAATCCGATGTCTTGAGGGACGGTGTTGTGCCGGAAGATTTCGATTGCCTCCCGGATTCTTGGGTGCCAACGCTTGATGGGGGCGATGAGTTCTGCGTTGTCCCATTCGATGCGGTGGTCTGATGTGTGTGCATGTTTGATGATTGCTGATTTCTCGTAGTCTCCTCTGCGGCCGTGTGCTCGATGTTCTTGAAGTCTGGTGTGGAGGTTCCTGCCGGTCTCCCCGATGTATACTGGGTCGCATTCACAGGGAATGCGGTAGACACCGGGGCGACTGCTGGGTGTTTGTTTGTCCTTGTGGGTATGAAGCAGGTTCTGTAGTTTGTTGGGCGCTGAGTGAATGACCCGGATGTCGGCTGCCTGAAGGATCCTGCGGCGTTGGTGTGATGCGGGGCCCAGGAAAGGCAAACATACTGTGGAAATGGGGGACTTGGGGGCTTCGGGTAAAGGGGACCCTAACGCCGGGGGTGGTGGGGGGACTTCGGGTATAGGAAACCATATCGTCCCGTTGGTGGGTTTGGAGAGGTTGACGTGTTTGTATCCATTGAGTTGGGGAGCCGTCTTGATGTGCTTGGGTCTATATTAATAAACACTGTATGCTCAGTGCTCGTCTTGACAATAGTCAAGCATACAGTGTTTATTAATATATACGTTGGGTAAGGGCAAAACCCGTTATATAGATTAACATCTCCCCAACGCAAAAATACATTTTGAAAACTGTAGATTTGTAAGACATTAACTGTTGATTCGTGACGAATCTCCAGTTATTGTCTTGCGAATCTATAATTATTGTTGGCAACAATAACTATAGATTCGTAGCTTACGAATCTACAGTTTGCCGTAGATTCGTAAAAATAATCTACACTTTGAATAAAGTAGTGACGTCACAGACATAGTTTAATCATGAATAACCTTTCAACAGCGAGAGAAAGCAAGCGTTTTATACTGTTTGTGCTGCAAGTATAGTTTTTATTTACGTTCATGCAAATACATGTCATTTAAGTAATGCTTAACCAAAGCAGATAACCCACACAACAGTCCCTAATTCGCCTCCCAGGCCTTACACCCCCGAATACACGCGTTTCACGGAATTCGTAGCCCGATGGCGCCAGGCGTTAATAGTGTAATTCTTCAAAATTGTGTAACGCCGAGCCCGACATACCGTCCTCAAACACTGCTAAGATTCGCGTATTGGCGAGCTCGTACACATCTGATTTCTTGCTCCTCAGGAAAAAAACAGAGGGTTCACAGAGGATCATGAACGTGATGATCAATCTTCCACTTCACGGCAACTATTCACTTGCTCTTCATGTACAAAAGCACCGCTCCCCATTAGGTTCCCGTAAGAATCCAGGCCCTTTACGTCAGCTTTGAGGCATAAATGTCGAAGTGGCAGTGTGGCGACCAGAAGGGCTTCGAAGATCAGAGACAGAAAGGGCCTGGAACAGCTCCAAGAGACGCCGCCGCTCGCGGACTAGACAACAGCCTGTAGACGCTAGCTACTGGCCTGGGTGAAAAGGATAGGTTGTTTCCATGGCAATGTGACACGATCATAAGTCGATAACGAAAAAATCCCCCTGCAACTTACGAGGTGCAAAATTACGGACAGAGGTAGTCGTATACATTCGCAATAAAATATTCATGACCGTAACAGGAGAGTAAATTCAGTTACACGTGCCATCAACAATGGTCAAAAATAAACATTATCGATAATTACTTGTAAAATAAACATACATACACAGTTGACTCTCGATATAAAGAGCACCGTTATAAGAAAACAGTGTCAAAGAGTAAATTTTGAGCAGCTGAATATTTTGAATAATGTTTTTCTTTGTTTTTCTTCGCCTTTGATAACAAAGTCATGGTTATCACAAGGTAATTTTTTTCTAGCCACTGCACGTTTGTTATAACGAGAGTTGACTGTATCATTGGAGAGTAATCAAAACTCAGAACTCCGTACTCTATTTTGGGCAGCTGATTCAGATGTGAATATCTATGAGGAAATGAACTTGAAAACAATACAGGGCAGATCCCCAGCGTACAAGGGAGCATTTCTTGCTAATGACAACAAAACGTTGTGTCAAACCACACATTCCTCTCATTCGAATAAAGAAATGTTGACAATACTGCTAATCGTTTTCCAAATAGCAGTAGGCCTATGGCAAACATTTCTCAGAATCACGACGATAGTTTTGGCACGGTTCCACTGTAGCTTAGTGTACAATAAAAGCTTCTAGAATAAACTCCTCCAATATATACAAAGGCTAAATACATGTATATTAATAAATGTACAACTGTGAGACACGTTATGGTAATTACTTAACCACCAGGAAGACGTTTTGCAATCAGAGAAACATTTCAAAGTCTTCATGTACTAGAGGCAAAATTCTATTGTCCGAAGTAGGATAGATAGAGATTCGTTTGACCAGGATATAGGGAAAAAGTGGGGGACAGGTCGTCGAAGTTGGAAACACGTTGTGCACACAAATTAAGAACTCCTTAATTAAAAAACCCCAATGAGAGCGAGCATTTCGTTAATGTCTTCAATAAACACATATGAAGCCAACTGTATACATCCAAAGATCAAAAGTAATGTTGAAGGCTGGGATTCTCGTCATATCTATCATTACAATCACATATACACAGCATTAAAGATACAGTTTGTGTGGCAATTGCTTTTTCCGTGCTGAGGGATACAAAATAAATGTACATAGAGTCTGACCGAACATTACAAAACAGGTAGAAGAGCCAAGTGGATCCAAACCATTTTTTTTTTGGGGGGGGGGGAATTTTATTGGGGATAAGAGCCCCAAAATTCTCATTTTTTCTGCAACCTTTCATGGCCTTTCTACAGGTTGAGGCTACATTTGGTGCTTTGTATATGCTTCTGAAGGAGGGGACAGGAAATCACAAAATTGCCTTTCACTTCAAAAAAACAATTGTTTGCTTCTTTAATGTGGGAGTACCATGACCCCATTGACCCCACATCCGCCCTTGAGAATAACAGAAGCCAAAAATGAAATGCCAATAATTTTATACAAATATGCACATCGGACATGAGAATATAATTTGAACAGTTTTGAATGCCAATAAAATGTCAAGTTTGTAACAATGTTCATCCTCAGCACTACTTGCTACTGGGATGGTACTACTCAAGCAAAATGATGCCCTGGTTCTTAAAATTGTCTGTACTGTAACATCACATTTCTGGTTCAAAAGATTTTATCCGATCTGATTACATGATAAAAACAGGAATTAGTCCAACAAACGAGTCTAAAACTCCCTCAAAATTCTTGCACTGCCATTCAGTTTCTCTGGATACATATTTACAATCATTTACGATAAGATGGCCAGGTACTCTAGTGCCTTAATCGTGATACCACACTTGGTCCTTGTTATAACATCTCACTCACAGACTGCATCTTTATTGGCTAAGAACTAGTCACATGCCATTCACTATATTGTTGTGCATGGCCAAAAGAACCATACTTGTAATAACCAAAATACTCTATGAACAGCAAAAGTTTTTGTGTATTATATACAGATGAGCATATTGTGCATCTTTCCAAGTCTGGTAATAAAGAGCTAGTTTCAAACATTCTGTGCAGAGATATTTTGGAAAATTGCTGGTGAATATCAAACAAATATTCAAATGGTATTTCATTTAATTATGTGAAGGCTAAATTAATCAAGCAGCACCTGTGTATGAGGCATTACAAAACAAATACTGACTTCTTTACCTCATGGGGCAGTAAAACGGTGATCCATGGAGTGTTCTGTTTCTCCCAAGATGAAATAAAGCCGTCAATACTTGAACATGTATACTATTTTCCAGCATCTCTGTTCGCATGGCAGTTTGGTTGTGGACTTCGGAGGGGAAGATTGGTAAGTTGGTCAGTGGTCACGTAACTACCAGGACCAACTGGCCCATTGGGCACTACCCCATCATCGATGATGACAGTGCTGGGGACAACGCCCAGATTCCCAGAAAGCAACCCTGTGGCTTCTTGCTGTGTCACATTCGCCTGGTTGTCAGCTTCAAGCCTAGATTCATTCTGTAGCACTAAGGGTTCAGCTACAACATTCTCCTGTGTGCGGTTGTTGTTGTTGTTCGAGGGGCTTTCCTCTGCAAAGGCCACTTCAGGATCCAGTGGCGCAATGTTGCTCATTTGTGCCGCTGTTATGTAGCCACCACCACTGCTGCCGCCCACGGTTCCGTTCATGTGGATGTGGTCGCTGTAGGTAGCAGGCTGCGCAGAGGGTGGTGGGGAGACATTCGACATCTGTGCTTGATCGACATAGCCAGAAGGTGCAGCATTGCGCATTGCCTCACCTGCAACGTTTCGAGCCATCAGAGGAACTGACATGTTGGGTAACATTCCCTGGACGACGTATCCATTCACATTGGCCGGCTCAACTCCATTCATGCTTTCCACATCAATACCGTCAGAGTATAGTTCATAGTTCAGTGCCCCTTCTTCACTGTCGTCAGAGAGGGCATCTGCACTTTGAGTCCTGGCAATATTTGTGGCTCCTGGGGGCTTGTTGGTAGGTGTGGTTTCAGAGACTGGCGGTGCACAAGGTGCTGTGGCTCCAAGGGACACCAATGAGGCTCTGTCTCGTGGGGGATTTGATGAGTCCACAGTACATTGCGAAGGTTCCTGTGATGTCCTCACATGTGGCCGATCAAAGGCACTGTGGACATAAGAATGGAAGTCTCTTTTCTTTAAAATATATACCTAAAAAGGGGAAACAGCAACAATCTGCAAGGAGCCAAAACTAACATGGGAAATTCCACCATCTGTCGCTTTCCATTGTTTGGAAAAAAATGCAATCAATGTTTTCACACAAATGAAATCCAGTTGCTTATCAAACAACTGGCACTATTGGCACTTGGCATTTCTTGGAGTGGGTGGCAACCAGCCCCTGGTATAATGTATGCAACAGATCATGAAGGTCTGAACAAAAATATGGGCACTTTACTGTTAGCAGACATCGGCACACTAATGAATCTATTTTTGATGGTTGTTTTGGTTTGATAACTACTTAATTAAACTGTGTAAGACAAATGTGTGCTCACTCAAAGCAGTGATGGGGGCCTGATAGCTGGAAATTTGCGAATCGACTTCTTGATACGACAGAAGATGATCACCACAAGCACAACGGCCATGAGGAAGGCAAAACACACACCAACTACAAGTCCAACAGAAATTGGCTCAGCTAAAAGGGAGGGAAAAAAAGATGGATCAGCCACGTGACAGCCAATGGACGAATTAGCCCCCGCCGTTCCACATCTTTTGACATCCACCGAGATGTTCCAGAAGTCTTTGCAGGATTGAGCTCAGGTAGAGCTCGGCAGCTGTAACACTGCGTGGTGACGGCATATCCTTGCACGGGCAAGTCCGATCAAGGACCAGAGTTAACCGTAACTCCACCAACTCTGATCAGGTGCATGCTATTTGAAGACAGCTGGACTAGTCTAGTCCACTATGAATGAGCAACCTACCAAGGTCGGTCACATCGCTGGCTGTAACAGCTGGTTTTAATAGCACAAGTATATGAAAAAAAAGAAGTAAAGGCAGGAAATGTACTAGCAAGTATGTCACTGGTCACTTTTTTCTATCCTTGTTATTTTGCCCTTCCTACTTCCACTGCTTCTCCTTAAAAGTCTAAATGATGGTTGACTGAAGTCACACGCACTTCAACTTCACTGCACACACGCTAGGTACATCACAAAAAAACCAGTAGTTGACTACTGGTCCTTGATCGCCTCAGACCTATTCAGTAAGAAGAGGTTAGAGGCTTTTAACTGGATTCTGTCCTGTCTGCCCTTATTTGTTATGGAAAGATAATCTGTCTCCTCCCTCAAGTTTTAACTCACGCGTTACGACGTTAATTCTACTGCATGATGACTTCTTCACAGATGTTCCCATGGAGTTGCGTGCCTGTATGTGGAAGTAGTAGTACTGGTCTTTTTGCAGGTCTGTGGACAAATATGATTTTTTTATGAGACATGCAGCCTGTAGACTAATTCCCCTGTCACAATTAAACACCAATATCTCTGTTCTGTAAGGGTCATGGGACACAGCAACTGAAAAAACTCAGTACTGAAACCAATGGAAGGATGTGACCAGCACTGAGTAATGTATTATCAGTTTGTGAGTGCCAGTTTTGTACCCGAGTACTTGTCGAGTACCAAGCTCTCTGCCAAATATTGAGCTGGGTGGGTGGGAATAAGGCTGGAGTACATGGACATTAGACGGTACTGGTAGATGCACAAAAGTAAGATTACAAAATAAGATGATGACTTCAGAACATCACTATTTCAAAAAAATTAAGTTTTTATGACAAATGTACTTGATAAGTACTTGGCTGAGTACTGTTCCGAGTACTTTTCTCTTTAAAACTTCACTTTTACAAAACCGGAGTGTCTGAAGTCTTACCCCTGTGCATGTACCAACAAAGGCTCATGTACTCCAGCATTACTCCCTAGTCCTAATCAGTTCAATAGTTGGCTAAAAAAACTTGGTGCTCGTAAAGTACTTGACTACAACACTAATGAATGCTACTGGTCAGTGATGCATGCAAATACATGGTGTAGTCACTTGTAAAGGAGATTGAAAAAAAAGGACTCTGCGCCACTTTAACAACTGCCACATTTCCAGCTGGCTCAAACGCATGCCCACCTTTAAGTTACCACACAGACACAATGGGTTGATGAGCGTGGCACCACCTCAGTGACAAATGACTTCTAGTTGTAGCTGATGGATTGGTTTTGCTCATGGCTGGATTACCCCATCTAATGCTTGAGGCCCATGAAAGAAATTGGGGACCTTCAAACACTCTAGGGCCGGAACAGATACCACAGTTTGCTTCTCTCTTTAAGTTTCAATATTCATGTACCGGTCGGAAGACCTGAAAACAATCTAGTACCCATTGTGCGGCAGCCATGCATCAACATGAAACACCTGGCTGCAGTGCTTACTAGCACTGTGGAATTGGTAGAAGTGCCTAGAATGGAGTAGAACCAATGACACACGAAAGCGTGGGACCGACAGCAGACTTAAGTTGGCCCCCTGGTTTCACAGCATTCAACTGTGTGCTGCATGCAATGCCCACATTGTGTAATGAAGGCAGGGCTCACAGAATCGGTAGTCCGACGTCCCAGGAAAACCAAACTATTTCGTTGGGCAACCAAATGTTCCTAGCTGCCAGCCTGGTGGGCAAGCACCTGTTTTCGGCAACACATTTTTTTGGCCCGGCGTTTTAGACATTTCAGCACCGTGCACTGAAAAAAGATCGCAAAAAAAGACCGCAAAAGATCGACATCCCAACCTTGATGTTACACAACTGTACATGTTCGGGGAGGTGCACCATGGTACGTACGGTCAAATCATTGGCATGAACCAAAGGTGTCTGCATTCAGTCGTTTTCCTTGTTGCGGATCGCTAAAACTATATTCAGTCATATTACAGCTCAATTACCATCAAATTCCAAAGAAATGGGAGCAGAGGTCTACCTTGTACATGTATATTTTCAAATTTTGAGCTTTGAATTTGTCTTACAAGATCGACAAAAGTGACGACGACACTTTTCCTAGTTCTGGATCACTTCAAAATTTTCTTTACACATAAAACGTAGTCAAGCGTAAACCCATTTCTCTGCCAAAACCATTGTAACAAGCATATTTTCTAGTACAGAAAATCTAATTTTAAAGGGGATTTGTTTATATATTAGAATATCAGTGCATCAACATGGATAGCCTGCATAAATTTTGACTTGACTTTGGTGCTCAGCGAGCCATCAACCACAAATCCCCCTACGCCACAAAGTTGGCGAACCCATTACATCACGTACAAATCTGTTACGCACGTAGTCTCCCGTGCCCGAAGGGCAACTACATTTTTAAAAATTTCGCGAGCCCTGGAAGGTTCACTTACCTGTAGTTACTGTATAAAGGTAACAGGGTAAACACCGAGTTTCCTCTTGCACTGCATCAGCAGGCAAGGGCGCAGTTAGAAGGGCTAAATTCCCACATTCAATCAGTGTCATTTATCAACCACAACTGAAAAATGCATCGTATTTCATTTCATGATGCAATACTGCCTGTAACTGCAATTCTCGGTTGCACTGTTTTTCAATGTATGAGTAACTGTTTCCAGTAACAAAAAAGCAATGCACACCGTGCAAGGGAAGATGAATCATCTGATCAGCAAAGACTTAAAAAGAAAAACAAACACCTAACTCTGTGGCCAGGCAGTTTACTAAACAACCCCCTTTCACAGTGTAGTGCCCCACTGGAAAGACCCATAGAAAACATCACCTTGGCATTCCTCCAAATGTGAGGATGCCTACCATTGCAGTGTGAACAGAGCCTAGAATGCTTTCTAAAGGCAAACACTGAAGCACTTTGGAATATGAGGCTTGTCTCTATCCTTTGGATCTGCCACAGGTAGGACTGTAAGCTTTAAGCAGGAGGCACATTAGCCCTAACTTCCTAGAGCAACTTACCAGCAACCTTCCTCATCCTTGGAAATCCCAACACCGAATAGTAAACTGTGCACATAAACAGCCAGACTCTGCTTTATTTGCGGTATGCCTAATCCCACACAAAACACAGTCAGTTTACTAGTGAAGTAATCATTCTAACTGATTCTAACAGACCCCAGTGTTGGAGTTTTGCTGGTTGGGGAAGGTAAGGGTTAAGTCTAGTACCCCATATCAGCTCACCATAGACTGTGTAGTTGGTGACATTCATGCCTACACTCAGTGTCGTCGGCTTGCCTCCATCCCCGCTGGTGTATGAGATGAGGTATCCGAGCAACTCCCCATTTAGTTTGAACTCATTTGACAGGGGCTGTGGTATCAAAATCATAGCATGTCCGCTGTTACATGTATTTCATTTGCAGGGCCAATATAAAGAAATGCAGCGCTTCTTAATGCGATTGACCACAAACCCCCTCCCCCACTCCCAAAACATACCCAAATGGAAAACCCACCTCAATAATTAACTGTGACCCTCTCTGTGAAAAAGAGTCATGTCACTAAAGCCACTTTGGAGATAAAGGCCTTTGAAAGAATCTTGCACAGTGTTTAAAGCAATAGGAATCCTCAACATTTTAGTATCTACTGTACGTAAGTCCATTTTTATGTAACATTGTGTACCAAACTGAGTGACACATCAAAAGAAAGAGCTCAAATTCCTCATAGGACCAAGTAAAAATCAAAGGTAGCTACAGAGACTTGTGATTCATTTTTACAGAGTAGGTTACAAATACAGGCATTTTTGTACCAAAGCAAGAAAAACACAAGAAAATTTTAGCCATTCGGAAATTACATTACTTGATATAAGCTAAAAAATGAAGGCATTCATCGGCCCAAACCACAAGTACAACACGTACTGTGCCAAACGGGAAAATGTTATGCTACTGCTGCAATGGTATCAACCATTTGGTATCAAAGCTTTAAATTTGCTAAAATATTATCAAAAAATAAAACAGGACACAAACACAGCAAAAAAAAAAGTAATTCAACAGTTTTCGATTCAGTTGGAAATGTTCCACTTCCATCCAAGGCTGGGGTATCTTCTTTTTTTGGTAAGATTTCCAATAACCCACCTTCCAAGAGAGCTGCACTTGCCTCCTGTTGCTGTTATGATTCGGTTTGTCGACGCATCTGAAATTTTTTGGCAGATCTCGAGGGACTTTGAAGAAAACCAAGAATGTTAATTTTAAAAATATGAAAAGTACAAGCAAAAAAATCATAACAAACCCCAAAAAATCCAAGTTGGCAAAGAAGATCATGTACATGTACCTGCTACTCATACATGTGTATTTTTTTCCCTTCGCTCCTTCTTAAGTTTGTAGGAACATTCTGTAAAGCCGACACTACCGAGGATATGACACAGTATATACAAATGGTATGTCAATGAGGTCATGACTGCACATCCAAACACCCAGAGGGACTTTGATAAGAAGTTCCCATTTCAGCTAATTTGACTGACCTCTGGTCAGTGGTCACCCACAGGCCCGAGGGGGACACTGATGTACAAAAGTGACCTAATTACACCAGCCCACAAATTTCATTACATGCATGTACCTCTGTGCAAAATACAAAAAGGAACTTTTCAGGGATTACAACTTAAGACATTCTAAAGAGTCACATATTTTCAGCAAAGTGCCCGACTGGGCACTATTACTTTAAATTACTTGCAATGTACATGTAATTGCGAGTGCCTAATTTGGACGGAAACAAATGTCATGGAATGGCCTGTACAGGTGTCCCTATGATTACATGTAGGTTAGAGTCGGTCCTCACTTCTTTTGGTGTACAGTTATATGTACTTGCTATACGTGTTTTTTTTTCTCAAACTGTAAACATTTGAAAAAAGATAATGTAATAAAGATTCGGGTTGACTTCCATGTAGTGGGTGGCCAGCTACGGTTCCAAAGACAATCAACTCCACTCAGTGCAGGACCCAGTCTGGTCTGACAGGTCAGCTGAAGCAAATCAACACATTTCTGCTGCAAATGGCATTAATCAGATGTGGTTCCTAAAATGTCAGACGTGGATGACCGACGATCCCCTGTCCTGGTTCCCCCTTCCACAGTATCACAAAGCACTGCGAGTGAATGGTGGTCTTACCTCCTTCAGTGGTACGCCCTTCGGCCACTTCTGAATAGTTGCTTTCAATGGTTGCACGTTGCGCCTTCACTCTGACTTTGTACAAGCCGTATGGATGACCCAAACCCACAAGAGTGTACTTCACTGTTCCTTTCTCGGTCTTGTTAATACACAGAATTGAGGTTAACAAACTATTCACAGTATGCTGTCAAGACATTTTGGGAGACGGGCATGCCAGTTGGGTCTGTACTGATGGGCAAGTTTTGTTTAAATATAAAATAAGGCAATGGGCAGGTGATGGGAGATGACAACTTGTATTTCCAAGGATGGATTTACGCCGGGGAGATGTTAATCAATCTTGGACTTTTGCCCTGCCCAACATGCATCATAACATTGTATACTCAGTGTTTGCTCCCATAGGCTTGTGAAAAAACCACAAGCGTACTTGGGTGGGACTCGAACCCACAACCTCCTGCTAGTGCAGATGTCTATGGTACACATCGAGCAGGGCAAAAGTCCAAGATTGATTAACATCTCCTTGGTGTATATCCATTCTTAGAAATAGTTGTTCTCGTTAACCGCTGCTACGTCTGAGTCGAACCAGCAAGCCGACACCGGCCAGCTCGGTGGTCGAGTAGTTAAGACATCTGCACTAGTAAGCAGGAGGTCGTGGATTCGAGTCTCACCCGGGTACACTTGTGGTTTTTTCCACAAACCTTCAGGTGCAAACATCGAGTATACAGTGTTATGATACACGTCTAGCAGGGCGAAAGTCCAAGATTCACTACAACTTGCCACGGTGGGAGTTTCCAGCTCAATTCACCACACAAATGCAATGCAATTTACCCGTACCTGCTTCTTATACCAGCTTTCATTGGCTGGGGTACCTTCCCACCTGTACTCTACGATGTAGGTAATGACCCCTGGGTCGGAGAGCTCATCTGGAGGACGCCAAGACAGGAGGAGCCTGGAGTCGGAATGGTTGGAAACGCTTAGCTGGCTTGGGGGATGCAACTTGCCTAAGAAACAACAGGAAAGATGCACGATTTTGGATCCATTGAACAACACCCAACTTCATGAAGCTGACAAGCAGAAAATACTGTTTTGTAAATTTATGGCCAAAGAAGTAAGCATAAAAAAAAATCCCTACCCCAAAACAGCTGACAACAACCTGTTAAAAGCTACATGTAGACTAATTGGACGCCATATTGGCAGGTGCCCTGCTTTTGCCAAGGCTCCCCAAAATTAGCCATGCTTCCCATTTGTTCATTTGTTCAGGTTACGTGAAGAATTTGCACTTTATAAATGAATCAATAGGACTGTATTACTATATCATGACTCACATCACGATGAATGTGATTTGATTTCAGTCTGATGTTTTGTGTTGTGCCAAGTGGTTTGGTATCACTACAACTCAGAATATGCAAGCAGTTGCTCCTCTCAATGCTCCCATCTCAACACATGTACATGTACAAAGGGACAGAAACAAACAGCAAATTTCTTGTGGAGACCTTTTATCCTACTCTCTTGGGCCTCCACAAAGCACCAGTTCATCAGATCATACTCACACATGGAAGGACAAGGCAAACGCCACATGCTTCTTCAGCTATGCCAGCAAGGCATAAAAATGAAGGGATGCTGAATTTGTTTACCCAGTAATGCATCCAAGAAACAAACAAAACAAGTTCAAAATGAGCTGACATGGACTCTACTTACTGTCTGTAAGGGTGTTGAAGCATTTTTTTGTAGAATCTGCCACCATGTTCCACTCATTGGTTGTTCTGACGCGGTAGTGACAACGATAGCATGGCTTACACTTGCATTTACAGCTGGTGGCACCGCATACATGGCAATCAGGGGAACGGCATTCCTCCCAAACTTCTCCACTGCTGGTATAATGATATCAAAGACAATGTGATGGTGATTTGAAAAACAACATTCTATCTTTTGTTGTTTTGAGCGAGTGCCATCTAGAAACCTAGGGCATGTAAGGATGTCCCTAGGTACAATGAATGTATCGTAAGCTTTGGAATATAAGCCACGGCTTTTGCATGTATGTTGATTCTCATGCTGAAAAAGTCTCTACAGCTAATACACCAGACGCAGGCCTTGAAATAGTACCAGCCCGGCATAAAACTTCTAGCAAAAAATGCTCCGGGCTACCTAAACTTGGTTCCTTGGTTGCCCGGTGGACTGGTGAAAAATTCAGAATAAGCCTACCTGTTAAAACTTAGATCAAAATATATAATGCTTGTTGCGATAATAAATACAAGATCGCAAAAACCGAGTTGTTGTGGATGTGTTTTTACTTGAGTTTTTGAAACGTGATTCTCGCATGACAGGGCGATAAGCGACTGTGAATGCCATGAACAGAGTAGACTGGTGGGTTGTAGTGCTGGAGTAGCATAGCACATGGTACAGTGCTATACCACATGTGCACACTATTCTCGTCTACTGTTTAGGCCACTTCTGCTTCTGACTACATGTACATGCCTCTCAAAAATAGTATCGGTAGCAGGGTTCTGGCCAGGATGGTTTTAGTGCCGGCAGGACTATCTAAGCGGAGCGCCACCATCGGTTGGCACGGAGTGTAGCAGAAAATTTTTGGAATCTAAAAGCCCCCAGATGGCCGGAAACAGCACTTTCTGGGTGTTTTCAGCTGTGTATACACAGCCTAGAATTAGGGATCTCATGTCTGAAATTTACTTTAAAAAATTGAAAATTTGTAACTAGGATGAGGTGATAATTTTAGACGGGCAATTGAATTAGACAAAAAAAGAGTAGAAATAAATATTGATTTTATTCTGTAAATCCCTTAAATATTGAATTAATTTCTATCTCTATGATGCCCATAATTTTTCATTGCTATTCAAATCATTTTTCATTTTTTTTTGTGTGTTGAAAATAAGGCGAAACATGCAAAATCTTGGCAGAATATTTTCCTTATTTTCTTTGTACAAAAGTTCGTACAGTATGCATATGGGATAACGACATTCATAAATGTGTGCAGGGGTTTTCTGAACAGTCATTTTAAAGTCTACATGAACATAATGTAGATTGGCCATTTGCTTTTCAGACACATTTGGCCATGTGTCACGTGCATACTGAGCGCGTGTATCTTGCCATACGGAACTCGTTTACGGAAAAGGCAAAATCATGCTGTTACTTTTGAATAAAAAAATTGCGGAGTTAATATTTTCACCGTGGGATAAACAACAATTAACGAATGCGATGCGATCGTTGGTTTAAAAAACGATCGCAGTGATCGTTTTATGCAACATCGAGCAGAAAATACATGCACCGAATGTTGCTAACCGTGGTCGGCGCGGCGAAAAACAGTCACAGTCGATTGTCAGTTTTGCAAGTACATGTGAAATTGTTTTTCTGCCAGATTTTTAAGTGTTTAATTTAACGAAGTGTGAATGGGGTCATTTGCTATTTTGTCTTTCTGAAAGTTAAGCCAAATTTTCTTTTCAAGTTGTGGAACTGGGTAAAATGCGGAACTGGACAAACAACGCTGTACATCATGGAGAGGGGGTTTTCCGATCTTCGCACACTGAGATGAGAGCGTTGCATATGCAAGCCTATGTGTGGCCTTCCAACCAATGGAAAGATTCGTTACGCACTATGTACACGTGCATTGCGCGTAACAAAGCCTCCTATTGGTTCATGTTAATATTTGGTCCAGATATGTTGCATATGCACGTACGTTGGTGCGCAGACGATATGCATGGCAGTGCAAAGTGAAATTTACGAAGAAATTTTACGGTTTCTTCACGATCTTCATATCTTCACGATCGATCCCTCGACCAAGATGCTATTTTATTTGGGTTCTTGTCGGGAATATGTGCCGGTCGGAAAAGTTGATTTGGCAGATTGTGGCGGTCGGCAATTCTGCGTGCCGGTCGGGCCCGACCGGCGCCGACCGGCAGCGGCAGATCCCTGCGGTAGGTCAGAATATTGTTTGGTCAATTTTTTGTGCTGATGTAATAGCCTGAATGGGGATGAAAGCTTTCAAAAATTGTCTCAAACAATTATAAAACATGTCTTGATATAAGTAAAATTTCTGCAGTTGACAGATCACAAGAATTATGGACAATCACACACAGTTAGTCAGGTAATCACGATGGCAAACTAGCCAGCAATGTCGGTGTATCGCGTGGTAAGCATACATGATGCATCCAGACAGGCGATAAACCATGTGGCAGGAACTCGTAAACACAGAAAAGAAATACATAACCAAGAAACCAAGTTCTGTGAATTAACTTGAAGAAATCCTCTTGCAACATCGATGTTTTTTCGACCTGCAGCTGTATGGCTACATGCGACACTGATGTAGTTTTGATCGACTCCTGACTGGGACGTAAAGACTGGTTAGCACATTTCGATCTCGTGTTCTTTTGCATGGCCACAGCGTGGTAGGAACCAGCACAGCTTTACTTTCATGCATTGAGCTTTGCACACAAAATTTCACTACTGCGACAGCAAAACATGAGTGGAACTCGTGAAAATGACAGAAGTTTCTTTTCAAAAATTGCAAATGAAGTAGGAAAATATATAAAAACAAGCGTTTTAACATGAGAGAGGGTTGTTGAAAGATATTTTGTAAAGACAGAAAAGACATCAGCATTAATTTCTATTTTGTTTAATTTTGTAAATTGGTTTTCTAACTTGCTGATAAAAATGTTAGGGTCGTGCAAAAAAGTAAGGGTCGGTGGGTAAACGGAAACCAGAAGTATTTTGGGGGGGCCCTTATCAATTTTTCCGACAACAGCTAGCTTTACTGGGCATTGCAGGAGTCCTTGAAAGCATTTGGTACAAAGTAAACACAAAGCCAAACAGCACCCTCTTCTGATTGAAAAAAGTTTTCTCTCGTTCACCGCGCATGTTCGAAGGTCGGAAAGTAAGCAAAAAGTAGTAGCATTTTTTGCCAAATGTTAGCAACCCAAACGATAGGAAAAATGGAGCAAAGAGATGATTTTGATCCTGGCTCCGTGACCAGTGACTCCAGTGACTTTTACTGACATACATGCCTCTTTATTTATTTATTTATACCATGAGCCTTTTATTTTCCGAAATGACAAATTCTGCATTGGTAAGCTGATAACATAAACATTTTTTTTATAAACAAGCTAGTAAAACTCTAAAACGGGCTAGTAAAATATCCATTGAACTAGCCCAGTGGACTAGCAAGGAAAAAAAGTTTGAGCAAGGCCTGCAGACGGCACGGCAAACTTTGAAGGATAAAATCAGTCACAAAAACCGTGGCCGGGCAATGCGTACCACGTGCTGGTGGTACTCAAGTTTTCATTGATTGCCATTTACATCTACTAACTTGAATCTTGGAAAATAAACAAAAATTTGAGTTGTCCGGATTTTGAGTTATTAACAAAATTCCCCGAGTCACGGAGTCATGAAACACATACATGAAATGTGTACGTTATCCTAAACTTGACATGCTCTACTGTGGCAACATTTTTGGTGATTATTTCCCCACTTTTTATTCATTCTCATGGTGTACTTTTTTGGCAGACAAATAATAATTTTACAAAGATTTTTTTTATTGTTGTTGTCTAAAGAATTCTTTCTACCATTAAAAGAAAACCAATCGCTTCAGTGGTGTGCCTTTGTGTGGCACATCTTCCGTCTTTTCGCCGATCGTGTTCAGCTTGACATGCCACAGAATTTTGGGGTTTTTCACTTGGGCTTTCTGCTGACAACACTTCCTGTGGTCACGTGGTTCTTGGAAAGTGTCAGTGATTGGACTGTCCACAAAAGGGTCTGCGGCAGCATTCAGGCCAGCCTGAAAACTGGGTTTGTCGTGGTCGCAGTGGTGTGTGCAGTGCATGTGCCGCATGCAACATGCATGCATGAAACACGAGCAGTTCCAATGTGATGACTCAAACCAAGGTTTCGTGGCAGATTTTTCATTTTTGAAGCAATTTGGCAGTGTTTTTTGATTGGCGTCACAAAAACTTTGAGATAACCAGATGTCATGTTGTGGACAGTTACAGAGGTTTTTTCCTTTACAAAGAAGCCTATTCTTTTGGCAAGAAATAGTCGGTCTACAAGATGAAAACAATCTTTAGATTTATTTGACTTGGAGTTGACAAGATTTTATTGTTCATGCATGTCCCTGACCGCATAATTTTTACTGGCCGCTTGGGGAAAAACGGGCAAGAGCTGACGCACGGCCCACGCACACAGGAAAATCATCCAGCCCACAATAAATATTAAATTTGACAATATAAAATGACTTTTTGGGGGCGACATTCGTTCATACTTTTCTTACATTTATTAGGACTGTACATAACCACTGACGCACTGTACTGTTGCTTCATGGCTGGATCATCAGCACTGTGGCGTGACTTACATGTATACGCATACATGTAAGCTTGTACATGTATGATGATTTTAAACCTTAATTTGCCAATTTTGCATACTGTGTCTTATACATTTGTACACTGGGTGGTTCATTTTCCAAAAATTATGCTAGGTGTCAACAACGCATTAACAACAATAACTGAGATAAATTGAAGACCAATATGAGGTATATATTTAATTCTAAAAGAACAAAAAAGGAACCAAAATATACAAAGTACCATGGGAGTCCTTTCTGACTGTTTTATTGACAAGAACTAGTAGTGTGTTGTTCTTCTTGTGTTCCGCAATGTGTGGAACACAACATGAATTAACCCTTTAATATCTCCTCTAAGACCTTTCAAAATTCACCAGAAGATTTGGGAGGATTTCACAAAACTTTGAGAACTAGACATATGTACATGTATGTATGTACAGTGCAGATCCAGCCACTATTAATCTGCATGAGCCTTGATGACCAGTGAAAGTTACATACATTGTACATACAGGTACATGTAAAAAACAAATCTTGGCTTGAAGCAGTGTGGCCGATTTCGGATAATTCAGGAGGTCTTCTGCAAAAAGACCGGTGAATACATGTGCATGCACCTGTGTAAACTCTGGACCACAGGCTGGCTATGCTGCCCTGCTGTTTTATTTGGAACTGGCAGATCACCAAGGTTTGATTTCCTGTGGCAAGTTCTTCCCCACAACTCCCTGTTCAGAGTCGCCATGAACCATAATTCCACAAAAGCATCCGGAAGGAAGATGTCCCACTCTGTCCAAGTGTCAAAGCCTCTACCCTGGCCTGCCCTTAAATCCTGTGTTGAGTAGTTATCCTTTATATATTTTCTGTACCGGTACTTTAACATATTTAATAACACTGAGGCACACTGTGCTAGGAAGTTATTTGAGCCATCAAAACTATCCAAAATTAAAAGGATACTTGTAAGGTACTCGTACACGCAATGCCGTTACCGGTATTTTTAAATACATGTACATGTACATGTGCAAGCCTTGAAACACACATGTGAGTCCCAATACAACTCATTTTCACATGTGTTGCTATTTTAAAGGGCTACTCTGATGGCTTGTTGGTTTTCATGCGAATCCGATTTTTAACACACGTAAGCAAAACTGTGGTGTCATTTTAGGCAGCACATCTCATTGTTACCGGGTACATGTACACTGATCTTGAAATCACAATATACTCAGGTCTGTGCTTACATGTATGTGACTCACTTTAATGCTGAAACTTCTGTTTCACATACATGTACCACGGAGCTATAAGCTCTGGGCATGTAATAACAAAACTCAATGAAAATCTCCATGCGCATCTTTGAGTCTACTTAGCTCGAGTACAGGTACATGCAAATGTATGTGGGAAACATACAGCAAGGACATTTTTCAATTCAGCTGTGTTGGTTTTCATTTTGTTAATGTTGCATGTCACATTTTGCGTATCGCAATATGTATTGTGTCACAACCCATATATCGTGATATATATATGTACATGTACATGTAACGTGTTGTAAACAAGTTTTTTGTATTTAGATGAACCCTTCTGCTTCAACAGGTAAAAAAATTTGCAAAGTTACCTTGGTAATTTTCTGTACATGAGGATGTCGGTGGAATTCACGCTGTCATTCTGGCCTCCTCTCATCCACGTACACGTAACCTGACTGAAATCGTAGCTGAAGCAGTGCAAACCTGATGCGGGGTCCGGTGGAATTGGATCTACAAGACACAAGTTGTACATTGTACAATTCCGGTGACAGCACTGAAGAAATGTGGTAGCCTGGGCACAGGAATGACCAGTCTTCTGTTCATGTGTTGCAATTCTTTATAAATCCAAGGTGTCATATGCCTGTGCAGTGAATTGGTTTTGACTGGGTTTGGCATGAAGTCACTGTTATTCAAAGTTCTCGCACGGGACAAACGCAACGAGGAAAAAACAAAGTACATATACGTGTACTATTCCTGAGCTTCCTGTTTCCTGACCTACCCTACTTTGACAGTGCAAAGTTAAAAGTTGTTTGGGGGGAAAAATTGGGGGGAAGATGTGAACTGGAAACGAAGGGAGAAAAAAACACAAATGCATGTCCATTGCACACAAAGTATGAAGTGGTACAAAAAAATTCAATGGGCACATTCTGCACACAAAGTGCATGAGGTGCCATTTACTATTGTAAAGAGTGCCACCTGACCTCTCTTGCTACCGTTTTCAACCTGTGAACAATAATATGTACATGTACATGTCGAGCTGCAAATTGAATCAGTATTTCCAAAAAGGAAAAAACCAAAATTAATTTCTTCCTACATGTACATGTACAATGTAATTGATATCCACATGTACATGTACGGTACGTGTGCCCTGTTCTCAGATGTCATTACCAGTAAGCAGAATGACATAAACAAATGCAAAGGTGAGTCAACCACAGAGACCCGGTACCGTATTTCTTTTCCCCTGAATTCTCTCTATGTAACACCAGATTTGTCATATCACTTTCAGATAAAGTTAAAAGATAAAGCCATATTAATTAAAGTTTCAAATGAAGAGTCTGAACATACTCTTAGCAGCAAAGGTTGGGGATAAAAAATCTGAACAAGCCAAACCATGCAGAACAAAACTACATGTACATCAACAAAAGCTGCTTCAAATTTTCGACAGAGGTCTTAAATTTTAGCAGGCCTACTACTCAGGACCTCATTTTAGATTCACAGATCCTTTTGGCAAACTTGCTCTACTGAAGGGGGCTGGGGAATGAATTAGTCAAGTCAGAGTGATTTTTGTTTTGCATACACTGTATAGTATTTGTCTGAATTCGGGTCTCAATCCATGGATTTGGAAGAAAATACAAAACACAGCATCAATGATTTCTTTGCTTGGAATGAGAATTTCCTTTTCTGATAGTCGTGAAGTCTGTCTCAACTACTGCAACAAAACTGCATGCCGTAAAGGATTACATGCATAGTCTAGATTTTGACTGAAGAGCCTTTAGCAGAAAAAAGAAAGAAACAGCTTCATTTCAATTTTGTTGTGTCACATTGCATTCAGAAGGATCAGATTTCCATTAAAAAATCACTGGCTAAAAATTATATACATCATATACCGGTATTTGGTAGTTACATGTATGTCAGATCACTTGCGTCTTTCCTGTACTCACCAACTCTGCTGGTGGTGTTCTCAGACCATCCTTCAACAACCAGCATACCGGTACCAGCAGCTGAATGCGGCCGGGGCATCAGTGGAACAGTCAGGCAGCACCAAATGAGCAACAGAGTTCTCCTCCACTGGGAAGTCTTGTATGCCACCATGTTGACTGAACACATCATGACAATGAGGAATGGAAACAAGACTGAAATTCACAATGTGTTACAAGGAACTTACCTCTAAAAATTACAAAGCGAAAGGACTGCTAGACATTACTCCCATCCCCGCAAAGAAAATTGTACAAGTACCGGTACATACATGTACATGTACATGTAAGTGGACTACATAGAAAATGTACAGTGAAACAAATTAACAGGGAGCTGATATGAGGAGCTGGTGAAAATACATGTACATGTATATATGTGGAATATAAACAGCTTTTTGGGTAATCCTACACAATATTTCTCATGTGATATGGCCTGAAAAGTTTAGATAACTTCCCCCTTAATTTCTCACATTTCCCCCAACATGTACGTGTACATGGAGGCCCCTTTCATTTTTACACTTAATTTACACGTATTTCAGACGCTCTGTTTATTTTGGACAAGAAACGTAGTACATGTACATGTCTTCTCTGGAAGTGGAGAGGAAGAAATCCTTGAAAAATCTGAGGGAAGCATTTCTCTTTGAACAGAACAACACAAACAGATTCTAGCCCACAAATTTGCATAAAAATGTGTGGAGAAACTGGCTTAGGGATGAACGCATCACGTACACTGCAACAGGACAAAAGGCATCCACAGGTACATGTACCGGTATAAATGTATCTACAAATACATGTAGCACATACATGTACGCAGAACCACCTGGATGTACTTGTACATGTGTACAAACACATGTAGTTTTGAAAATGGGTTCTGCCATGCGTATGTATCCATAGATCTAAACATGGCTTAGTTACAAGTATTTTCTCCTTTTTTCTGTTCCTGATATTTCATGGACATATAAAAAGACTGGAAATTGATGACAATTTTTTCAATCTGATACCGTACGTGAAAAGCAAAGACAGAAGTCTTTTCCTTTCTCCCCAATTCTTTCAAACAGCAAACAGAAATTTTATTTCAACCCTGAGCTGAGGTCCAACGAAGATGCTATTCTTTATCACGCACCACACTGCAGACATTGCCAATGTCATTGGGCATCTTGTGGGCGAAGTGGTAAATGGGCGAAGGGACTATATCTGACTATGTACCACCCAATGAAATAATTAATGTCTGTTGATAATAATGATCTCCGACACACATTTTCTCAGTCATAGGAGCCAAGTTGGCTCGGGACCGAGTTGGGTACGGACCGAGTTGACCGGTACCCAACAACACACACCCACCTGACATGCCTGAGGATGAGTCGACTTGTTTTGCGGCCTATGACGGACGATTTGTCTCTTCATATGATGCAAAGACGGTTAAGTTGTCTCATCAGTTGAGTTGTCCCAAGTCGAGTCGGCAATCACACTTCAGTGATTAAAAGCAATGCCACAGAAGGCAGTGGCTATAGCACAGGCCTACATGATATAGGCTGGCCTAACGGCCAGACGTTAGGCTAAAAATTTGCCACTAAACTTAAAAAATAAACAAAAGCGTGGCTTTTTACTACACGCCCTTTACGCTCGGTTTTATCATGAATGGTTTACACAAACAATACCATGAAACATGGAGGGAAAAGTGTGAAATTTCTTACTCTAGGAACTGGCCTTTATCCTACGTGTGATACTAACGCTTTCTCGCAATCTTTCCGCTGTAAATACATATGTACATTGTACATGCATGTCATATAATGTGCTGTGCAGATTGTGACACAAACACGCTGGCCTACTGTACTTGCGTGTGCGTCACGCTTTCCAGGAACATCCAACATCCTGATCATCCAACATGCGTCTACACACTACGGTGTACTATCAAGGCCACGTTACGCAGCGCGGTGGATAGCCTGAGAGTTGACTTCTGATAGCGCGCTTCGGAACTCTTGGATAGGAACGTGCACAAATTTTAGAAATGTGCAATTTGTTTTCATGAGTTATTAACACATCAAATTAACTGAAAATTATCTGACCCAAAAGAGAAATATCCTGCCAAACATTTACCCGTTAGTCACTTCCGAAAACCTAAAATACACGAAGAACTGCGTGCAGCATACCTGCAGAGCGGCACCCAACCAAAAGCGAATTAAAAGAATTTGAAAAGTGTGCGTGGTATGCCTGCAGGTGGAGCTCAGGTATTAACTGTTACAGTGTGCACCCTGGCTGATGAGGCCGCGCCAGGCGGTTGGTGGCGAGGACTTCCTAGGATTCAACGCTGATGTTAAACGTACGTCTTTGATGGCGACTTTCGGACTGTCCTTGAAACTTCTGCCCTCCAGCTGAGCGGTTTCCTTTTCACAGCTTCCCGTAGACGAGCTGTTTCGGGATGCTGGTATCAGGCGCATGCGTGGCCAGCCCAGCAGATCTGTGCCGTGCAGATTATACCAGGGATTCCAGCCTGTTTTAAGACCTCCGTGTCGGGAATCTTGTCCTGCCAGCGGTGGAGGAGGTTGCGGAGGCAGCGAAGATGGAACAACTTCAACTGTCGTTCATGCCGTCGGTAGAGGGTACGGGTTTCGCAGCCGGACAGGAGAGTGGTGAGCACAACTGTATGGTAGACTTTAATCTTCGTGGAAAGTGTGATTCCTCTCCTCTCCCGGAGTTTCTGAGTCTCCCAAAGGCGCTGCTTGCTTTGGAGATGCGATTATACTGACTCGGCATCGACGCTGGTGGAGCAAAAAAGAATACTGCCCAGGTTGAAGAAGTTGTCAGCGGCCTGGAGTTTCCGTCCCTTCACTGTGATGTACAGTTCGTGTTGCTGGTTGCCAGGGGCAGGCTAAAACATCACTTCAGTCTTCTTTGTACTGATTGTAGGACCAAAACTGTCGCAGAAAGATCTTAGAAGCTGTCCATCTCCAATTGCAACTCGTGCGCACTCGAAGCGTTAAGGGTGCAGTCGTCGGCGAATACAAGCTTCTCTGATCACAGTCTCCTTTACCCTCGTGACGGCCTGCAGGCTCTTGAGGTTGAACAGCTTGTCATCGAACATGTACTTGATGTGGACGCTAGGGTTGCTGTCCCTGAAGGCGTCAGTCAGCATTGCCGAGCACATCATGCTGAACAGTGTAGGCCTAGGGGTACGAACACAGCCCTGCTTGACTCCGTTTGTCACAGGCAAAGCGTTAGTTGCCTCACCGTTGTCCAGCACACAGGCCATCATGCCGTCGTGAAATTGGCGGACAATTGTGAGGGCATCCGAACTTCCCCATGATTTCCAGAGCCCCTCTCTACTGACCCTGTCAAAGGCTTTGGTCAGGTCAACAAAGGTGATGTACAGGTCTTGTTGCTTCTCCATGCTCTCTCCTGGAGTTGGCGGGCGGCGAACACCTTGTCCGTGGTCCTACGGCCTAAGCGGAAGTCACACTGGCTCTCGGGGATAATTGCTCCAGGTGCTCCAGGAGACTGTTGAGCAGTACGCGGGCAAGGATCTGGCCGGCGATAGACAGGAGAGAGATCCCGTGGTAGTTGTCATAGAATTGGCGATTCCATTTACGCTTGTCTATGTAAACAATGGAAGCATCTCTGAAATCCTAGGGAAGTTGTTCCTGTTGCAACATCGACTGGCAGAGGTCACTGTGGTGGGCGAGGAGAGCTAGGCCACCTGAGTTGAATACTTCGGTGGGGATGGCGTCAGGGTTGGGGCGCTTTCCCGGAAGACATTATGCTTGAAGGCTTTACTCTTCCACTAAGGGGGGGATGTCATGGTCTGGGCTAACTGGCACCTGGGGGAGGCGTGCGATGGCTTTGTCGTTTATGGACGCTGGCCGATTCAGCACGTTGTCGAAATGTTCTCCCCACCTCTCGATGATCTGGTTTTTGTCAGTAAGCAGAGTTTTCTCATCTGCACTAAGCAGGGGGTAATAAGCCGAATGACGGTAGTCCATATTGACTTCAGGGCATCGTGGAACCTCTTGGTGTTGTGTAAGTCAGCAAAGCCTTGGATCTCATCGGCCTTGCTCCTGAGCCGACATTCCGCATTGATGGAAGATCGGTTGGGACCGTTTTGTGCCTGCTGCAGGCAGAATACGTTGCTGTTCAAGCAGGGTCACTCTAGTGGGCAGGGACTGACATTTTTCTTCCACCAGCGTCTGGGCTTGGACATCATTTTCGCAGAACCAGTCCTGGTAGTTCTGGTTGCTAGGCCAAGGACCTGGAGGGCGGCTGAGTGGACTGTAGTTTCGAAGGATTCCCACTCTTTTTCGATGTCAGAACTGGGCTGGGAGTCAGAGCTAGTGTAATGTCAAGAAGTGCCGCGAGCTCTTCTGCATTTCAGTTTTGGGAAGTCAAATTTCTTGGCAACTCTCTGCCCCTATGGCCTTTTCTTGGGCTGTATGTGGAGGTTCATTTTAGAAAGATGATGGGATGATAACCCGTCCAACAGTCTAAACGACACACCGCCTTGGTAACCCGCACGTCTGGCCTGTCCTTTGCCCTAGCGATGATGTAGTCAATGAGATGCCAATGCCTAGAACGGGTGCATCTATGACCTCTTGTTGAGGCTATAAGGCGGAACATAGTGTTGGTGGCAGATTGTGATTGTGTTGTGTTTGGCACAGATCCTAAGCAGGAGGAAGCCGTTGCTGTTGCATTTCCCTCCGTTTTTACGATGACTCTGTCCCAGGACTGGTGGTCTGTACCAATACGGGCATCGAGGTCACCAAGGACGATGAGCTAGTCTGACTGTGGTACAGTAGAAGTAAGAGTCTCTAGTCCTGCGTAGAACTTGTCCTTGGTTTCTTCGGGATTAGTCATCGCGGAGTAGGAGCGTATGGGCACTGATAAATGTGGCGCTACTCCCCTGCCCAGGGGGAGTTGCATTTTATTGAGGGGGTCACTGAGACCTTCTGGAATGCTGGCTAGTTTCTTCAGATGTTGGGTTTTGATGGCAAAGCCACGCGGGCCTCACGTACGTCGCTCTTCACAACCTCATTCAGTCCAGTTAAAAAAGGGTATAGTCGTCAATCTCTGTCAGCTGGCCTTTGTCTGGAAAGCAGGGTTTACTTAGACATGCGATGTCGACTTTGTAAAGGGCTAGTCTCTGGCCACAAGAGAAGTCTTTTCTCTGGTCTTTCTGCCTTGGTTTAGATATTCCAAGATGCTAGAAGGAGTACCAACAATTTCTTTCCTTTCTGATTTCGACCACATGAAAGGGATCCCGCCAGACGCGGTATGCTGGCCAGGTTGTAGTGAGGCAGGCTATTTTAGAGCACCTTTACCAGCCCCGTCCTCAAGCTGGAAGGCAAGCAGAGTGATCCTAAATAGGGCTTCCTGGTCACTCAGGGGGGCTGCCGAACTCCACTTCTGCTTCGGGGTCCAGTAGAGAGCGACCTGATATCCTGAGCCGCCGTGTGCAGGTTTGCGACTACAGCTCCCAGTGTGTATCCGCACCTACTGCTTCGCCGCTCGCCCATCGCCATAGGGCGTGGAAGGGGTGGGTGGGTTGATGTGACTTGCGCGTGAGTTGGATTTACGCAAAGTCGGTCTCACTCTCTCGTCCTGTCGCGTCCGGGTTCAGTGGCAAGACAGGGTCAAGACAGCTGGGAACGTGCACGGCAGGATGCCGGGGCTGCCGGAAAGTGACAAGTATGCCAGCAAACCGCCTCAGGGGCTCACTCCGGATTATCTGTAGAGGTTAACTCCTTTAGCCTTTGATTCTCCCGACCCATCCACAAGGCAGTGGAACTATTCGCCTAGCTGGAGATCTGATTCGTGGACACCAGGCGCGTGTCTCGCACGCCGGTGTGCCTGAATGCTGCACGTTAATAAAATTCGTTTTACCCATCTTCAGGTGACTTTTCCTAAATATAACTGGAGGAAGACAGAGGTGAAATTTCAATATTCAAAAAATTATCGTACGCGATAGGACGAACAACGTAAAATTCCCACAGGCCGACCGCGGAAAGGTTCCGGAAACTCGCTGCTTGACCTTTTACTTTCAGGCTCTACCCGCTTCGTAAGTGACTTCGTCACAAAGGTGGGCGCGCCACGATTTGCAGGCTCCTGTTGGGCGATCGCTGAAGTTGCGTGCTAACTTCCGGTTCCATGGTTCCACGTATAAACGGCAGTCAGCGTACAGTACTATCATTGTATTTAACTCTATATGTGCGGTGCATATGCAGTGGGCGTCGTTTTAACTGAAGTGACGAAACACTTTCGAACTGGACAGTGCTTAATAGCGGGAGTCAGCTTCTGTAAGCTCAACACCATGGGCTGCTTGCACGTTCCTTCACTAGCCCCTGGTCGTATAGAACACAAAAATAACGCTGACTGGCTATTTAGGATGAATATACATAACGTAAAGTGAATCGCATACACGTATTTCTCTTTTAAGCTACACTCTCGTGCCCTCCTACCCTCGTGCATGCCACACATACATAAATCTGCATTACGCGCAAACAAATTTTATCACAGTTCTAATTTAAATCTCCCAAATATGGGATATTTAAATTTTACAACACCAGGGGTTAGATCGCGCAAGGCATGGTGGGAACCAACATGGCGCGGCAAGATTGTACCCATGGGAACGAGGTTCATTGTTGTTTAGCAGCGGAAAATCTGTAAGCAAATGCCCATGCAGTACATTTTCAATGGGTCGCCCCCGCGCTTTTTGCCCCATAAACAATATGACCATTTATTTGCATGCACGCATAATTATAATTGAAGTTAAAATCTCATCCAACTAATACGCAGTGCCCTCATTATAAAAGACCAGAATTTTATTCCTTAGTCGTCGAGCATTTTATCAGAAACGCTTGAAGAGGAAGGCAAAAACTAGTTTTTGGTCCTCAAAATATTGGAAACCAAGCTGGAAATGATATATATTACTGCGGGAACGACACTTTACAAGTCTGCTAACTATATATCACCGCGCTGCTCAACAACGCTCACCGCACTGCGTAATATGGCCTTAATAGTACACCATATCCGCTTTCACGTTCTCAAAATTGTTATATAGTACCAAGACTTCAAGTGTGGCATTTGGCGTATGGTATTACTGGTACCAACCTCAGATAAAATCTGAACCCGTGTTCAAAGCTGATTTGGGCAGTTTTCCAATACTCAACTTCAGCTCCGTCTCAGGCTTCAACTTTTTTTGTACTACCTGACTTTGAAGCTGTACGCGCACTAATTAGTCTAATAGTGCCATAAAACATCATATAAGAAGCAAGAGAGCAAAAAACTAACGTAATCCATTTTGATTTCAACACTTCAGGCCCACAATCGGGGATTGGTTTCGGGGACGAAGCCTGAGACGGAGACAAAGTTGAGTATTGGAAAAAGGCCTTGGCTACGTCACGTCTATTGTCAGCAAAGGTTTCATACATCGGAGAAGAGGACACCGAAAGTTGCTGAAAAAAACATGTCTCAGAAAAAAATCATTTCAGCATTGCAAGATGTCTCAGAAAAAAATCATTGCAGCATTGGCAACATGTAAAGTGTTGCTGCAATAATTTTTGAGCTTTTTCGCTTTTTTGTTACAAGGAAGACAATTCTTACATTTCTTTCTATGAGAGGAAAGGGAAAGGTTAAGCTTTTTCAAAGGACACACCGCTTGAAATGCACAAACGGGTTAAAAACTTTTTTTGCGGACATGAATCGACTCTATTTAATCAGCTTCTATTTTGTCGACATATCAAGGAATCGAAATGACCCTACTGTATAATATTGGGGCAGTTGTGAACAGAATTGAACAGTGTGTAGAATCGAATCAAAGTAGGTATTCATCCGTGAATGTCGTGTACCCAGTGTACATGTACATACATGTACAGTACGAGTATTACGAAGAGCACAGTCGACTATCTACGTAGTACGTGTACCTTCTGCTTGCAGATATTATTCATGCAGCTGGTATGGTATGGTACTTCACGGTAATAATGATGTCATAGTACGTGGACTGGACCGTGAGGCGGACCGTGATCGTGCCAGCACTCAGCAGCTATTTGATGAATATGAATGATTACATGTAGCCTACATGTACATGCCATAGTACCGTATTTGTATGTACTCAGTCGATGTGGGGAAAGATTCCGGCAAAACATGAACAAATTGAGCAGGTGAGATTAGGCCTAGCAGTACTAGTACTTTTAGTAGTACTGACATAACTGAGTGGGGCCTGGCGTACGTCTCCAACTCCAAGTTCAACTGACGAAAGTACGAGCGTAGGCCTGTTACGCCCCAACTATAGCATAAGTCCCAACTATAGTTGGGACAGTCCCAAATGTAGTGCTGCAGTTGGGCTGGCCCAACTATTGTTGACCAATGTCTGGGGGAAATGTCTCAACATTATCTAAGTCAATGTGTCTCACACTTGACACAATTCATCAAAAATGTGGCACTTAGCCCTATGACCAATGACATGACATTTCATGTCATTTGTAAACAATATGACTTTGGCATATGCTGGGCACATCATGCACACAGGACCTCTCTGCTGTAGTTGGGCCGGCCCAACTGTAACACTCTAGTTGGGACGGGCCCAACTATAGTTGGGACTGATGCAATAGTTGGGGCGTAACAGGCCTACACTTGACTGGAAATGACTAGATACTAACCCGTGAAACCTGGTCTGCTATTTTTCTCAAGACTCTTAGAGGGTTCATGCTTGGACTCTGTTTCTGCATCAATTGAAAAAGGAAATCCCAAACACAATGATAAAATTAGAAAATGAATAGCATAAATGGGTCGGAGTCGAACCAGGGTCTATAGATCTGTAGTTCAAATCACTACCAACTAAGCTATCGAAGCGACGTAATGAATTCGCGTTTTTGAAATGTCTTAAATGGTGTATTGCATTGTCCCCTCTTCATGAATCATTTGTCACCCCAGCTACTGAAAAAAAGTAGCGCACCAGGTTTCACGAGCTAGTATTAAGTCGCTTCCCACTTTGACTTGAGTTGAGCCTAGCGCTAGGCCAATGTACTACTATAGTATTAGGCCTACTAGCTATAACGCTAGGCCTATGTCATGGGATCAGGTGAACTTGGGTCCGAGTTGACTGGAAACCGATGTCGTAATCCTACCTACCGTGCCTACCCTACATGCCTACTACCCTAACTAAGGCTGCTGAAAGTTGATTTCATGGTTCTCGTCACTGCCCGAATGGAATTTTCAGCCTGCATCAAAAAGTTCATCTTTTTCCTGATGTGCCTAAAGCCACATCTGATTTCACAGTTCTCCTCACGTCAGCACCCACGTGCAAATTTGGCCCACATCAAAAAAGTTCACCCTTCATTTTTTTAAAAAACAGCGTGAAGATCATGAAGATCGTCAGTCTAAAAACTGAACACTAGCACTATTGTATTGAATTGACATCTTTGCCAATACGTCAAATGCACTTGTTTTGGAAATGCATTTATTTGTACAAATTGGTCACAGTTGTGTGTCTTTGTACGTATAGAATGCAATGATAAATTGAGGGAGTAGAGGCATTTTTTTGAAAAACACATGTACGTGTGGTACGCCAGTCCGCGTACATTTGAGTCACCAACAGAAAAAAGGGAAGAGTCAATTTTGATAGACAATCAGCGCGCTGTTGCCGGAATGGGCTAAAACAGATTTTGCATATGATGGCGCTTGGTGCGTGGCAGGAAACTGGCACATTGCATGCGCCCGAGGTGATATGCATCAGTTGGCAGCAGTTGAAATCCACACTGTTCAAATACCACATCCGGATTTGCTTTGGATCATCCAATGAAGTGGTACCGCGAGTTTTCCAAAGCCACAGTGATTCTTGCCGTCGACTCATGCATTAAAAAGGAATGTATGTCTTTTTTTGTCAATAAATTACAGTTGTTTGTCCTGTTGACTTTTAAAATTCTATTCTCTATGCAATTCAAATCCTTTTTCACAGTCAAGACAAGAGCCTTTGAAATGAGTTCAACCTTTATGCACACTGTGAGTGTGATGAACTTTAAGGAAAATTCCTTGTCAAATTTCTGGAGAAATTTGCTGATGAAAGATGATGAAAAACCCTCATCACTTTTCCAGGAGTGGCTGACGAGCACCTTGAGATCAACTTTCATTGGCCTAACGTGGCACGGTTCCAAACGTCGTGGCATACTCCCAGAACTGGGAGGTACACTCTACACGGGACAGTGGGGGGGGGGGCTTGATGTTTTCATACCAGCAGAATCCCTGTCAAAGGTTAGAAAAATTGGCAAAGATCAAAGTGTCTGGGGAGAAAAATGTTCTCTTGTCGTGCCTGTTAGGGTATTGCATACAACTTAATACTGTATGTTCGAAGGGCAGGATATACATGTAATAGGAACCAGTCTTCTGTTCAATTCGGACATGATTGTTTGTTAAAGAAAGGCAAGAACGTAAGTAAAAGGTCTGAATTTTGCCCAAAATAGCGCATAGACAATCAAACCATCGCGGCCATAGGTTAATGAGTTATTTTTTAGTCATGTTAGTGTGGATGGCTTTTGGGGGAAAGATTTGATTGAAAATGCAGCTTAAGACAGAGTAAACGGGCACATTCAGAATCCCATAGTGTTACAAAGCAATGTAAAGTTGCATCTGTGAGGCACACAGTGAGTGCCTCACAATTCTGAAATTACATGTATGTTGATACTAGGCCCTCTCAAGTTTCCTTTGAGATTACTTTCATCAACCTTGGTGTCAACCTGCTTGCAGCAGTGCTTGCTTGTCATTTCCGATATCGGAAAGATTGCGAGAAGAAAACGTTAGTATCACACGTAGGATGTGGGCCAATTCCTAGAATGAGAAATTTCACACTTTTCCTTCCATGTTTCATGGTATTGTTTGTGTAAACCATTCTTGATAAACCGAGCATAAAGGGTGTGTAGTAAAAAGCCATGCTTTTGTTAATTTTTTTAGTTTAGTGGCAAATTTTTAGCCTAATGTCTGACCGTTAGGCCAGCCTATATCATGTAGGCCTATGCTATACCCACTGCCTTCTGTGGCATCGCTTTTGATCACTGAAGTGTGCCGACTCGACTCAACTCAACTGATTAGACAACTTAACCATCTCTGCATCATATGAAAAGACAAATTGTCCGTCATTGTCCGTTAAACAAGTCGACTCATCCTCAGGCATGTCAGGTGTGTGTGTGTTGTTGGGTACCGGTCAACTCGGTCCCGAGCCAACTTGGTTCCTTATGACTATGAGAAAATGTATGTCGGAGATCATTATTATCAACAGACATTAATTATTTCATTGGGTGGTACATGGTCAGATATAGTCCCTTCGCCCATTTACCACTTCGCTCACAAGATGCCCAGTGACATTGGCAATGTCTGCAGTGCGGTGCGTGATAAAGAATAGCATCTTCGTTGGACTTCAGCTCAGGGTTGAAATAAAATTTCTGTTTGCAGTTTGGAAGAATCGGGGAGAAAGGAAAAGATTTCTGTCTCTGCTTTTCACGTACGGTATCAGATTGAAAAAACTGTTATCGATTTCCAGTCTTTTTATATGTCCATTGATAATTGGATTTGTATCAGTTCTTGTAAAATGAAACAATTCGATGCTAAATGTAGTTTGTAATTTTGAATGATTTTAAACACGTACATGTATTTTCTACTGTGTGTTATTTCCTGTTTGTTATATGCATTATGTGTAACTAATGTAATTCATGAACATGTATGTAATTCGGATTTGCGCTGCGAGTCATGATAATTTGATGTATTAAACCATGAAAGGCTTCCCTTTCAAACGATGTTGCGTCTCTTTCATCCTCGGTTTCTTTATTACTGAACGTAATAAAAGTGAAGACCAAAAATTATATATAATGAAGCCTGAAAGAATCTAGTCTATCAACGCCTTGCTTGAAAAGTAGCCTTCCCAGTTGCAACCCCTAAATGGGACCGAGTTGATTTTGGACGGAGTCGAATTGGGACCGAGTTGATTTGGGACCGAGATAACTTGGGACTGAGTTGACTTGGGACCAAGTTGACTTGTTGCATATTGAATATTGTAATCATCTCTTTGAGTGGCATCTAATTTGTATTGTTGTTTTCTCCCCCTATATCGATAGTTTAGCCTGAAATGTTTTATTTTTGTACAAGGAAATTTGTAGTAAAATAACATGATTGTGACCCAGTAGAACTTTTCACCGCAAGATAGCAAGATAGAAAGGAGCATTGGCCCTTTTTTTTAATGTAAAAGCTGTACTGGTACATCAAGATTTAAAAACTAAAAGTGACCTACATCTGACTTTGGAAATTTTATTAAGCGATACATCTTTTCCCTAAAAAGTACATTATTGCATACAATCTATGTGCCTTTTGCCCGTTCTTTGTACAGTGGGATTTCATTTTGGTTTCCCAGTGTAATTGAGTTTTTTGAAGGAGATTTGATTTTTCAACTGTCATTGTGCTTGGTTTTTTTGGCATCGACTTCTTGTGTTGAAAACAAAATTATTAAAATGTAAGACAGATAATTGAACTGGTTATAAATACAAGTAAACTACCGTACTGTAGATAGGTTTGCGGTAGCACCATGGATATATATCGCTTTTTACCATATGGGGTTCTGAAAAGAACCGGTGGTACTCAACGTTTCGGACAGTACATGTATGCTCTGTCCATCATCATTATAGCAAAATTTTCCAAATATTATCGTGATTTTAATATCACACCCCCACCATGAAATATCAGGAACAGAAAAAAGGAGAAAATACTTGTAACTAAGCCATATTTAGATCTATGGATACATACGCATGGCAGAACCCATTTTCAAAACTACATGTGTTTGTACACATGTACATCCAGGTGGTTCTGTGTACATGTATATGTATGTGAGCATGTACATGTATTTGTAGATATACCGGTACATGTACATGTAGCGGCAGATGCCTTTTGTCCTGTTGCAGCGTACGTGATGCGTTCATCCCTAAGCCAGTTTCTCCACACATTTTTATGCAAATTTGTGGGCTAGAATCTGTTTGTGTTGTTCTTTTCAAAGAGAAATGCTTCCCTCAGATTTTTCAAGGAATTTCTTCCTCACCACTTCCAGAGAAGACATGTACATGTACTAAGTTTCTTGTCCAAAATAAACAGAGCGTCTGAAATACGTGTAAATTAAGAGTAAAAATGAAAGGGGGCCTCCATGTACGCGTACATGTTGGGAGAAGTGTGAGAAATTAAGGGGAAAATTGTCTAAACTGTTCAGGCCATGTCACGTGAGAAATATTGTGTAGGATTATATATCACTATGAATTTGAACACCGTGAATTCGTTGTGAATTCGCAGTTTCACCGTGAAAATTTTTTTCACGGCGATTTCACGGTCGTTTACCATGTGAAAATGCTCCTGGTCGTGACCTCCTGAGGACACCTTGAGGTGAGACAAAAAGCCGTGCAAATGCCGTGAGCCCTCTGAAGGAGTCCTCCCCTGCGGTTTGGTTAATCTAATAAACACTTTACGACCAATTAGCTTATGCCATTAACCAGGCCTCATAATAGGGCCAGTGAAACCACAAACCGCCCACTGTTTATAAAGTTACCAGGCACTTAACTGTGTGCTGCCCATGCCCACCACCCATCCTTGCTCAAGGCCACGATCAAATAGGTTGGTGTACAGTAAATGTGCTTGTGCAATGTACATGTACTGTACATACAACTTGCGGCCGGAAAATGGTCACAGTGCAGATACAGTAGATTACTGTTCCAGCGCTCCCTGATACAACGCTCTATACTATACTTACTATACCGATCTAACGCTCTATTTTCATTTCCCCAACTGCACGCCCATTCACTGTGTATTTTTTATGTGGTTGCTTGTAGTGCTCCCGTTTACAAAGCTTTTTGGGATATAACGCTCAGACTTTTCGGTTACAGCGCTCTTTACCTTGGAAAATCGGATTCTTTGAAAATCAATCCATCTTCACAAGGCCGCCACGATTGGCTGGCCAGGCCTAGACAAGTTTCTTATACCAGAAAGAAAGACAGGAAAAGGGACAGTCGAGTATTCATTCCAGAACGATGGTAAAACCTGCCCATGGAGGATTAAAGTCCTCCTTCCTAAATGCCCACGCATCGCGCCTAGCGATTGCAACGGCGGAAGGAGGCTTGATGCTTACCCCGTTGCGCGAGGTTGCAACCCGTAGAATCACCTGTACACGAAAAGTCATTGCCTGCTATGATTATAAATGTTACTCGATAAACATGTGGACATGTCTGTATTCTAATATTCAGTCGGACAGTTTGTGTCATTGATCATGGGCAGGTTAGGTCGGCATGTGTGTGCTTAGAGTTTGCACGGCACGACCTTTGTACTACAAACAAACCGTGCATTATTACGACCTCACTCTTCCTGAAGAACACAACGACCTATCCTGTTTGCGGCATATTGAGGGTAAAATGGCCATGGAGTGCACGTCCGTTTTCAGTTCTTTGAAATGACAAAGGAATGTGGTGAGTGCATATTTGTTTTTTACGTGTATGTTTTTTTAGTATACTGCCTCTCCACTGTAGAATAGGCCTGGTGTGCGTGACTCTTTGGAACATATGTTGACCACCCTCGAAATTCCCTCAACTTGCCACAGCTTTGTACATTTGCGGTTATCCTATGCTTCCTGAACTCATTCAGAAAGGTACCCGTTTCGGAATAAAAATGTTGGTCGTTGATTTTTGGTGATGCAGCGCTCAGATTGACCTGCATAATGGTGACATTGGAGCAAGGATGACCCAAACTCTTTACACGTTGGCTACTGTAAAATTCCCCAAAAGGGTGGTTCGCCTTTGCAAGTTTCCTTTATCTGGAAAAAAGCCAGTGATGTGCCTAATGGCCGTATTTAAATTCCACCTGGTGATGACGGCAAATGGTGGCAGAACCACCTACATGTATTGGTAAAATAAGTTGCAGTTAAAAGATGAACTTAAGAGGCTTATTCTTCAGAGGAGAGTCGGAACCGAGGGATCGAAGCGTTTGGTCGGTGAAATTATTCTTTAAAACTGCGAATTGTAATACAAATACAGCGTTTAGTTAATGTGCACAGGTCTTTTTCCCAGTCTGATATAAATTTCTTTCTTTCCAGATCTGATATCAGTATAATATGAAGTTTCCTGGTAGACAGTGTGGTCAAATAGTACTAACAGGAAGTGCAATTGGACTAACACTACTACCCTTAGTATTCATTGTGCACGAACTGACCGTCTCTGTCTACCAGACAAAGACCCGCCACAAAGAGCCTCGCGGGGGGGAGATCCCCGTCATACTGCGGCCGGACCGCCGCGCGTTGGATTGGCGAGAGGAGCTGCTGCGACAACTCAAGTCTGATCTTCTTGACGAGATCAACGGCATCCGCAGCGGGTCTCTCCCCGAGCTTCTCGCGTGTCACAACATCGACACGATCGACAAGAAGGAGCACCTGGGTAGGGGCGTGACCAAGGAAGTCTATCGCGGGGTGTACCGGGGTCGATCCGTCGCCCTGAAGATGGTCACCGACAAAGTGGAGGACATCAAGGCCTGCCGCCGCCGAAACAAGTACAAAAGGAAGTCCGACTGCTACGTCTACGCCAATTACAAACTGGTGAAGGAGATGGCACTGACAATGCAAGTAAATCATCCAAACATAGTGAAGGTACACGTATGCAGATTAGATCCGTCACTGACGATGACAGCACAGCGACAACATTGGACAACGGCAGTTGTCATTGACGTGCACTATACTTAAAAAAAGCCTCTGACTGAAGCAAAAATTAACTTTACAAATATTTCTATAAGTAGGAAAATAGCAGGTATATTTTAAGAAGTAAGCTTTTTGGAGAAATGTTATGAAGAAAATTATCTGAGAAGCTAGGCCTATCACCATATTGATATTTAGACTCTTAGTCCAGTCTTTATGTTTTCCCGACACTCCCAAGGTTTAATTGTGTTCCTAGGGCCTGGGTATATGTATCCGGAGTAACGACACAGCAATGGGAAGTCGTGGAGTGATATCGTATGAGATTGGGGAAAGGACAGCTGGAAGCATCTTGAGGCTGTTACCATGGGATAAACGTCTAGCTGTAAGTTGCCTCGCAGGTTGGTGTTTGTTACTTTGTAACAAGTAAACTGTTGGCTAAGCAGTAATTAGATTCCTTCAGCTGTAAGCAAATTTCTGCATTGCAGCATGCAGCTCACTGTGGTCATTGGGTATACAAATCAAGATGTGAGCATCAATATTTTGGTCTGAGCCTGAGGCAAGGAGGATCTTCGCTCAAGGGTAATTAATCCCTTCCCACGTTTTCCTGAATCACATTGCAAGCAATTAGCGAATTTCAAGAAATGAAAGTCTGGATGTGAGCGTTCATTACTAATTCTTGATTCAAAGTGGACTGAGTGACTTAAACAACGAATATACCGAGCGCAATTAACTTACTGGATAACACTACCAACTTTTGAAAACAGCTGCGAGTCCAAAATCTTGCTACTGATAGTGTCGTCACTGATAAAGTGCATGCGCATTCAATGTTGGATTCGATGTCTAGGCCAGTGTATTTCTTCTGAAATTTGTAAGCTCAGGCATTTTAATGGCCTTGAACGAACTGTTTGTTTCCATCCTAAAATATATATATATGTATGTCAGAAATCCCTCCTGCACTTTACGATAGGATATTGAGTAACAAGTATTAAATATTTTTTTATTTTCATTCTCACAGATGAGCATCGAGGTGGCCGATCTTCTTCATTACCTGGAGCATTCGCCTTTGGGCTCCCTGGCCGTGTGGGATTTTAAGACCCGCCAGTTTACGCTTGTGCATGGCAGACTCAAGCTTATCGATCTGGATGACGTGTCGGCCCAAGAACTATCATGCCAGAGGCATGCTGATTGCAACGTAAGGGTCGACACCCAATCGGGAAGAAGTAACATAGGTGAGTTGTGGAGCACCGCTCAAAGAACTTAAGGGGCTGAGTGGAATATTTTGACCCGACATTCCTCATTGAAGTTGACAGCCGTCGAGCTTTACATATATGATTCCTTAACTAGCCCTAACCCCGTTAAATTCATGTTTCAACCTACCTCTAAGTGCACCCACTTTTCGATTCTTATACCTTTAATCCGAGTAACCACATCCGTTAAATTCTCACTTATCCAACCTAATTCTTTACCTAACCTTACCCTACAACTCTCGATTTCTTAACCCGACTTCAACCATACCAAATTCTCTATAGCCCCAACACCATCTACTAACCGAATCTACTCGTTACTCAGTTAGATGCTAGAAAACTACAGATACGTTTGTCAGGACACAAATGCACTGTATCGGCTTTCAGATAAACAGACTTTGCTCATGTTAGAGATGAGTATTATATAAACATTTCATCAAAGTAACAAGCTGAATTCAACATTCGAACAAATTATGTACAAAATCAACGGCTGCTAGCCGAAACAGCCAATAATCCTCACACTAACTCTGTGCATTAACTCTCCCTTTCTCTGAAACCCGTACAAAATCCTGATCTCTGAAAATTTCGATTCAATTTGCTCTCTCTAAAACTACCACAAAAATTGAATGCTTGTTTCTTACCCTAACCCAGATCATTTCCATTAATTCAAAGGTTAAGCATAACCCAAACCCCACCCCACAGGCGGCACACAGTCTTTCGCCTTACCTTGCTCAAGGCTCCATTTTAAACATTGCACTGTGATAACATCGGAGAAAATGTCGTTGGGGTGGATCCGCGAGGCTCTTTTAGAGAAAACGTTAACATTTTACGTTTGAATAGTGCGTGATCAAAGAAAATTCATATTAATTAACTCTTTAAAAATTAGAGTCACGATGTCTGTCAGGGTGGATCATTCTGATAAGTTTGGTTACACAAACGTACATTTAAAAATCTCAAACGTAATTTGATCTTTAAAAGATACCGATAGAGTTACCTACTATGTGAATGTCTTCTCCACAGTTGACAGCGACACCGGTCTGGTGCCGTGCGTCAACTCCACGTGTTACGGACTAAACGCCAAGTTCAACGTAATCAGCGCTGCCAGAGGCCTGTTGGAATCCCTGTTGGACAACGCACCGCCTTTTGTCCAGCACGAGGTTGAAGACATCGTAGGTTTATCCAGCCAGGGAAAGATCCAGGCGAACGAGCTCAGGGAACGCCTGCAGCAGTTGATGTTTTTCACATTCAAACACAATTAGGAGAAACACGAAGAGGATTCAGTTGAAGACGGACACGAGAGCGGCGATTAGGCAGTTAAGAATTCGTGCGTGCCGCGGCCAGGGTCGATCAAACCACGATTGACAAGAAAGACTACATGACCTTCTGGCCGGTGCACATACTTCATGAGAATATATTGTGTATCAGTTTAAGCATGGTGCCATAAAAAGTGGTTTAAGTTATGCCAGCACTGAAATGTAGTTTGTATTCGATCACAGAACTAAGAAGATTCGACTGAAATTAAATTTGGCATTCTGTCAGAAAGTCGATTATGAACTCACGTGTGACTCAAAAGAAACGCATTTATTATGCATGCTAGTAATAAGAAACCTCCAAAAGCGGCCTACTTGTGCTCAAGTTCAGTCTTTTTAATCAACCTTCAGTGCCAACGTAGACCTTAACGGTGGGTCCATCTGTAAGCAAGTTTGTAGTGTGCAACAGCTCACCAGGCCTACGTCCACATGGCCCACATTGGCCACAATGTCCGCAAACGTTTGTGACCCAGCATGTCCGGCCTGAGTTTATATATATCCGAGGCCTCACATTCGCCGGCCCGTTTACGTTCACGGGCTATCATGCCTTGCCACTGAGTAGGACCAAAGTATCCGGCCAATTTGTCTGTAAGTTCATTATGCCTGGTCCATTTCGTCATTTGGCCCAATGGATATTTCAGTTTCCTCCGATCTCACCCTTAGCCCTTCGAGAGAATGGGCTCAAAAGGCTATGTCCGAGGGCCCACTGGGTTAATCCCATACGTCCAAGGGCCATTGTGTTTGTCCACAATATCCAACGGCTCACTGTGTTCAGTTCATTTCGTTATGACCAAAGGCCCTTAGTTAAATTAGCACGCCTATTTTGTCGGCAAGGTGCAGGCTCATGATTCTGCCAGTTTTGGACAAGCTGTGTGTGTCCTATACACGTACATCTTCAGCAAAAGTTGTGGATTAGGCAATATCCTTATTATTACTATTACTATTAATTAGTTTTATTTCAACAGGGTAGCCTTCTCAGTTTAACACTGCTATTCTTAAGGGCCCTGATTACAAATACAATTAAATTAAAGTAAAAACACATACAGTACACTAAAGATTAAAAATATACAGACAACTTAAATAAAAATATAGAAACCATCAATGTAGCCTTAAAACAAACCAACAAAAAAGACTCAAAAAAACCTAAATGTGTATATAAAAGCAAATTAGATCATAAAATGGAATCGATGTGATAAAAATCCATAGTTCTAGCAACACAAACGGTATGAGTATTATCCCAAACACCACTGAACATAGCACACAGAAAATATAATACATTACAAAAAAATGTTGTAAAAGAAATGCATTATATGAAGTGAAAAGAAAATGTAAAAATGAGTACAAGATGACTAAAACACAAACACAAGGTATGATTAAAACACTAAAATGGTGAATATGGGAATGCTTTTTATTACAAAGGAGATTTAAGTTCAGACAGAGATTTGGCATTTCTTTGTGAATTAGCCAAATTGTTCCAACCTACTCTCCCCAAGTGAAGGAAAGTTCGTTTGCCGGCATTAGTTTTGGGGGCGTGAAACGAGAGCTAAGGTAATGTGCAGTTAGTTAAGACATTTATAAACCTCACACATTCTAGTATTTTGCCAGCGTTGGTAAATCGGAATCCATGAGAGCGCCTCGTGTAAATCAGCAATATGTGTTCTTAGATGGGCATTTAGAATCAACCTGGCAAGTCTATTGTGAAGTTTGACAAGTCTCTCACAATTGCAAGAACAACTAGACCACACAACGCTGCAGTAATCAAACAATGGCAAGATCATGGTGGAACTGAGCATTTTAAATGTCGGAGTAGGGAGGTAAGGTTTAGCAGAGCGTCTAAGAAGTCCAATGTTTTTAGAGATTTTCTTAGCAATAAAATCAACATGACTAAGAATTGGTAGGAACAGGAATTGAGAATAGCCTGAAATTGGTAAGGTCCAGGCTCAAGTTGCATAAGTTAGTGTTCCTGCTTAAGATAAATGCTCCAAGCTGCATTTGTTTTCAAGACAACCTATTACGACAACGCGAACATTTCGGCATTATTTGTCTGTGTAACATCCAGGGTAACGCGGCCTATCAAAATTAAGTTAAGGCATGAATTACAGTTCCGAGTCTATTCTCTGACTTAACCTATTTCCCATTGTTATACGAACGTGGAGTCTCGAGTCTATGACACTCTTGCTGTTACGCCTGAGTGCATACCTTAGCTCCATTCATTAACGTGCACGGGTTTGGGCCGAGTCAAATATCGAGAGTATTGGTGCAGTCAACACCATAGCATCAGTGCTGGATACATAGCCCTACTCGCTGCCCTCCCTTTTGCGGCTCGGAGTTATTGTTACACGTTTGTCACATATTGCAGCCAAACCAATCGGACTAACCACCACAGGCCTCTATGAAACTAAGGAATGCTATATCAACTTCATGAGAGTACTTGTGCAGTCGACACTCAGTGCTGGATATATACCTGTATTCTCTTCATCTTGCGCCTTGGATTCATTATTATACGTGTGTCATTGCAGCGAAACCTTCCGGACTAAAACCGCCACAGGACTCTATGAAATTGAAGAATGCTATATCAACCTCGTGAAAGTATGGTTACCACTTTTAGAACCACTTTACAATCCACTCAAAATGAGCTTCACTAATACTTACATGTTCTTATGAATCATTCCGAAATGCCCCTCACTACAGATTGCTATTCACTTGGAGAATGTGCAACTTTGGATTCAAATTACAATGCCAATTTTGGAGTTCAATAATAACATTTAAGAGTTTTTATAAAGCGTAAATTTTCTCCTAAAATTTATTATAGCGCTACAAATATTAGCAATACAAGATAATTTATGGGCTAACTCTTCAAGCAAGATTATTATGTGCTCGGGGAGAAGCGATTCTGACAGATCTGTCACCTCAGGACCGGTATGATCTTGGAACAACTAGAAGATGTGTCGTTTCAATTAAGCTATAATCCAACATTATAACAAAAGAGTGTACAAAACCAGACAAAGAGAAGCAGCCAAAAGACATCAAGTTAATTCCTTATTGAAAGGTGAAGAGAAAATTCAAATCCTAGTTGAAAATTTTGCTTTACAAAGCATTGATCTTGAAAACACGAGGGATACTAACCTTTGTCAATTTTCTATGGAGAAAGGCAAACGTACACAAGTAAGATTTGAAGCTTTGCATGGCGGAAGTACATAGGATGTAGGTTTGCGGGTACGCCATGTAAAATTCTCTTTTGGGAAGAGGTGTGGTTCTGAGAAGAACCGGTGAATGTTTAACTCGACGTTTAGGCCAGTATGCTCTGGCCGTCCTCAGGAGAATGTGTGCTGACTCGAGTGGATGCCGTGTAATAAAGGTTGTCTGGAGTCGGTGAAACGTGATGTGGCTTGGTGGCTTGCTGAGGGTGCACTGGAGCATGCAGGTGTTGGATCCAGTGGAGGATTAAGGATGCAGATTTGGGCGGGAAACTAGTTTAGGCGGGAAACTGGGGATGGGTTGGCTTCGGGTAGAGAGGACCCTAACACCAGGGGATGAGGGGGGCCTGGGTTTCAGGTATAGAGGACCCTACTGCCCGTGTGGTGGTGGTGGTGATCTTGGGTGCTAGCAGTGGGCGCCAGATGTCGCTCAGCTTGAATCCGATGTCTTGAGGGACGGTGTTGTGCCGGAAGATTTCGATTGCCTCCCGGATTCTTGGGTGCCAACGCTTGATGGGGGCGATGAGTTCTGCGTTGTCCCATTCGATGCGGTGGTCTGATGTGTGTGCATGTTTGATGATTGCTGATTTCTCGTAGTCTCCTCTGCGGCCGTGTGCTCGATGTTCTTGAAGTCTGGTGTGGAGGTTCCTGCCGGTCTCCCCGATGTATACTGGGTCGCATTCACAGGGAATGCGGTAGACACCGGGCGACTGCTGGGTGTTTGTTTGTCCTTGTGGGTATGAAGCAGGTTCTGTAGTTTGTTGGGCGCTGAGTGAATGACCCGGATGTCGGCTGCCTGAAGGATCCTGCGGCGTTGGTGTGATGCGGGGCCCAGGAAAGGCAAACATACTGTGGAAATGGGGGACTTGGGGGCTTCGGGTAAAGGGGACCCTAACGCCGGGGGTGGTGGGGGGACTTCGGGTATAGGAAACCATATCGTCCCGTTGGTGGGTTTGGAAAGGTTGACGTGTTTGTATCCATTGAGTTGGGGAGCCGTCTTGATGTGCTTGGGTCTATATTAATAAACACTGTATGCTCAGTGCTCGTCTTGACAATAGTCAAGCATACAGTGTTTATTAATATATACGTTGGGTAAGGGCAAAACCCGTTATATAGATTAACATCTCCCCAACGCAAAAATACATTTTGAAAACTGTAGATTTGTAAGACATTAACTGTTGATTCGTGACGAATCTCCAGTTATTGTCTTGCGAATCTATAATTATTGTTGGCAACAATAACTATAGATTCGTAGCTTACGAATCTACAGTTTGCCGTAGATTCGTAAAAATAATCTACACTTTGAATAAAGTAGTGACGTCACAGACATAGTTTAATCATGAATAACCTTTCAACAGCGAGAGAAAGCAAGCGTTTTATACTGTTTGTGCTGCAAGTATAGTTTTTATTTACGTTCATGCAAATACATGTCATTTAAGTAATGCTTAACCAAAGCAGATAACCCACACAATAGTCCCTAATTCGCCTCCCAGGCCTTACACCCCCGAATACACGCGTTTCACGGAATTCGTAGCCCGATGGCGCCAGGCGTTAATAGTGTAATTCTTCAAAATTGTGTAACGCCGAGCCCGACATACCGTCCTCAAACACTGCTAAGATTCGCGTATTGGCGAGCTCGTACACATCTGATTTCTTGCTCCTCAGGAAAAAACAAAGGGTTCACAGAGGATCATGAACGTGATGATCAATCTTCCACTTCACGGCAACTATTCACTTGCTCTTCATGTACAAAAGCACCGCTCCCCATTAGGTTCCCGTAAGAATCCAGGCCCTTTACGTCAGCTTTGAGGCATAAATGTCGAAGTGGCAGTGTGGCGACCAGAAGGGCTTCGAAGATCAGAGACAGAAAGGGCCTGGAACAGCTCCAAGAGACGCCGCCGCTCGCGGACTAGACAACAGCCTGTAGACGCTAGCTACTGGCCTGGGTGAAAAGGATAGGTTGTTTCCATGGCAATGTGACACGATCATAAGTCGATAACGAAAAAATCCCCCTGCAACTTACGAGGTGCAAAATTACGGACAGAGGTAGTCGTATACATTCGCAATAAAATATTCATGACAGTAACAGGAGAGTAAATTCAGTTACACGTGCCATCAACAATGGTAAAAAATAAACATTATCGATAATTACTTGTAAAATAAACATACATACACAGTTGACTCTCGATATAAAGAGCACCGTTATAAGAAAAACAGTGTCAAAGAGTAAATTTTGAGCAGCTGAATATTTTGAATAATGTTTTTCTTTGTTTTTCTTCGCCTTTGATAACAAAGTCATGGTTATCACAAGGTAATTTTTTTCTAGCCACTGCACGTTTGTTATAACGAGAGTTGACTGTATCATTGGAGAGTAATCAAAACTCAGAACTCCGTACTCTATTTTGGGCAGCTGATTCAGATGTGAATATCTATGAGGAAATGAACTTGAAAACAATACAGGGCAGATCCCCAGCGTACAAGGGAGCATTTCTTGCTAATGACAACAAAACGTTGTGTCAAACCACACATTCCTCTCATTCGAATAAAGAAATGTTGACAATACTGCTAATCGTTTTCCAAATAGCAGTAGGCCTATGGCAAACATTTCTCAGAATCACGACGATAGTTTTGGCACGGTTCCACTGTAGCTTAGTGTACAATAAAAGCTTCTAGAATAAACTCCTCCAATATATACAAAGGCTAAATACATGTATATTAATAAATGTACAACTGTGAGACACGTTATGGTAATTACTTAACCACCAGGAAGACGTTTTGCAATCAGAGAAACATTTCAAAGTCTTCATGTACTAGAGGCAAAATTCTATTGTCCGAAGTAGGATAGATAGAGATTCGTTTGACCAGGATATAGGGAAAAAGTGGGGGACAGGTCGTCGAAGTTGGAAACACGTTGTGCACACAAATTAAGAACTCCTTAATTAAAAAACCCCAATGAGAGCGAGCATTTCGTTAATGTCTTCAATAAACACATATGAAGCCAACTGTATACATCCAAAGATCAAAAGTAATGTTGAAGGCTGGGATTCTCGTCATATCTATCATTACAATCACATATACACAGCATTAAAGATACAGTTTGTGTGGCAATTGCTTTTTCCGTACTGAGGGATACAAAATAAATGTACATAGAGTCTGACCGAACATTACAAAACAGGTAGAAGAGCCAAGTGGATCCAAACCATTTTTTTTGGGGGGGGGGAATTTTATTGGGGATAAGAGCCCCAAAATTCTCATTTTTTCTGCAACCTTTCATGGCCTTTCTACAGGTTGAGGCTACATTTGGTGCTTTGTATATGCTTCTGAAGGAGGGGACAGGAAATCACAAAATTGCCTTTCACTTCAAAAAAACAATTGTTTGCTTCTTTAATGTGGGAGTACCATGACCCCATTGACCCCACATCCGCCCTTGAGAATAACAGAAGCCAAAAATGAAATGCCAATAATTTTATACAAATATGCACATCGGACATGAGAATATAATTTGAACAGTTTTGAATGCCAATAAAATGTCAAGTTTGTAACAATGTTCATCCTCAGCACTACTTGCTACTGGGATGGTACTACTCAAGCAAAATGATGCCCTGGTTCTTAAAATTGTCTGTACTGTAACATCACATTTCTGGTTCAAAAGATTTTATCCGATCTGATTACATGATAAAAACAGGAATTAGTCCAACAAACGAGTCTAAAACTCCCTCAAAATTCTTGCACTGTCATTCAGTTTCTCTGGATACATATTTACAATCATTTACGATAAGATGGCCAGGTACTCTAGTGCCTTAATCGTGATACCACACTTGGTCCTTGTTATAACATCTCACTCACAGACTGCATCTTTATTGGCTAAGAACTAGTCACATGCCATTCACTATATTGTTGTGCATGGCCAAAAGAACCATACTTGTAATAACCAAAATACTCTATGAACAGCAAAAGTTTTTGTGTATTATATACAGATGAGCATATTGTGCATCTTTCCAAGTCTGGTAATAAAGAGCTAGTTTCAAACATTCTGTGCAGAGATATTTTGGAAAATTGCTGGTGAATATCAAACAAATATTCAAATGGTATTTCATTTAATTATGTGAAGGCTAAATTAATCAAGCAGCACCTGTGTATGAGGCATTACAAAACAAATACTGACTTCTTTACCTCATGGGGCAGTAAAACGGTGATCCATGGAGTGTTCTGTTTCTCCCAAGATGAAATAAAGCCGTCAATACTTGAACATGTATACTATTTTCCAGCATCTCTGTTCGCATGGCAGTTTGGTTGTGGACTTCGGAGGGGAAGATTGGTAAGTTGGTCAGTGGTCACGTAACTACCAGGACCAACTGGCCCATTGGGCACTACCCCATCATCGATGATGACAGTGCTGGGGACAACGCCCAGATTCCCAGAAAGCAACCCTGTGGCTTCTTGCTGTGTCACATTCGCCTGGTTGTCAGCTTCAAGCCTAGATTCATTCTGTAGCACTAAGGGTTCAGCTACAACATTCTCCTGTGTGCGGTTGTTGTTGTTGTTCGAGGGGCTTTCCTCTGCAAAGGCCACTTCAGGATCCAGTGGCGCAATGTTGCTCATTTGTGCCGCTGTTATGTAGCCACCACCACTGCTGCCGCCCACGGTTCCGTTCATGTGGATGTGGTCGCTGTAGGTAGCAGGCTGCGCAGAGGGTGGTGGGGAGACATTCGACATCTGTGCTTGATCGACATAGCCAGAAGGTGCAGCATTGCGCATTGCCTCACCTGCAACGTTTCGAGCCATCAGAGGAACTGACATGTTGGGTAACATTCCCTGGACGACGTATCCATTCACATTGGCCGGCTCAACTCCATTCATGCTTTCCACATCAATACCGTCAGAGTATAGTTCATAGTTCAGTGCCCCTTCTTCACTGTCGTCAGAGAGGGCATCTGCACTTTGAGTCCTGGCAATATTTGTGGCTCCTGGGGGCTTGTTGGTAGGTGTGGTTTCAGAGACTGGCGGTGCACAAGGTGCTGTGGCTCCAAGGGACACCAATGAGGCTCTGTCTCGTGGGGGATTTGATGAGTCCACAGTACATTGCGAAGGTTCCTGTGATGTCCTCACATGTGGCCGATCAAAGGCACTGTGGACATAAGAATGGAAGTCTCTTTTCTTTAAAATATATACCTAAAAAGGGGAAACAGCAACAATCTGCAAGGAGCCAAAACTAACATGGGAAATTCCACCATCTGTCGCTTTCCATTGTTTGGAAAAAAATGCAATCAATGTTTTCACACAAATGAAATCCAGTTGCTTATCAAACAACTGGCACTATTGGCACTTGGCATTTCTTGGAGTGGGTGGCAACCAGCCCCTGGTATAATGTATGCAACAGATCATGAAGGTCTGAACAAAAATATGGGCACTTTACTGTTACTGAGCAGACATCGGCACACTAATGAATCTAGTATAGGTAAGATTGAGGGGCCGAAGTCGGACTTGCACAAGAGTGCTAGTGCTCAGTCGTACACACCTATCAAGCTCATCTTTAGTTTGATGACTGCTTAATTAAACTGTGTAAGACAAATGTGTGCTCACCCGAAGCAGTGATGGGGGCCTGATAGCTGGAAATTTGCGAATCGACTTCTTGATACGACAGAAGATGATCACCACAAGCACAACGGCCATGAGGAAGGCAGAACACACACCAACTACAAGTCCAACAGAAATTGGCTCAGCTAAAAAGGGAGGGAAAAAAAGACGGATCAGCCATGTGACAGCCAATGGACGAATTAGCCCCGGCCGTTCCACATCTTTTGACATCCACCGGGATGTTCCAGAAGTCTTTGCAGGATTGAGCTCAGGTAGAGCTCGGCAGCTGTAACACTGCGTGGTGACGGCATATCCTTGCATGGGCAAGTCCGATCAAGGACCAGAGTTAACCGTAACTCCACCAACTCTGATCAGGTGCATGCTATTTGAAGACAGCTGGACTAGTCTAGTCCACTATGAATGAGCAACCTACCAAGGTCGGTCACATCGCTGGCTGTAACAGCTGGTTTTAATAGCACAAGTATATGAAAAAAAAGAAGTAAAGGCAGGAAATGTACTAGCAAGTATGTCACTGGTCACTTTTTTCTATCCTTGTTATTTTGCCCTTCCTACTTCCACTGCTTCTCCTTAAAAGTCTAAATGATGGTTGACTGAAGTCACACGCACTTCAACTTCACTGCACACACGCTAGGTACATCACAAAAAAACCAGTAGTTGACTACTGGTCCTTGATCGCCTCAGACTTATTCAGTAAGAAGAGGTTAGAGGCTTTTAACTGGATTCTGTCCTGTCTGCCCTTATTTGTTATGGAAAGATAATCTGTCTCCTCCCTCAAGTTTTAACTCACGCGTTACGACGTTAATTCTACTGCACGATGACTTCTTCACAGATGTTCCCATGGAGTTGCGTGCCTGTATGTGGAAGTAGTAGTACTGGTCTTTTTGCAGGTCTGTGGACAAATATGATTTTTTTATGAGACATGCAGCCTGTAGACTAATTCCCCTGTCACAATTAAACACCAATATCTCTGTTCTGTAAGGGTCATGGGACACAGCAACTGAAAAAACTCAGTACTGAAACCAATGGAAGGATGTGACCAGCACTGAGTAATGTATTATCAGTTTGTGAGTGCCAGTTTTGTACCCGAGTACTTGTCGAGTACCAAGCTCTCTGCCAAATATTGAGCTGGGTGGGTGGGAATAAGGCTGGAGTACATGGACATTAGACGGTACTGGTAGATGCACAAAAGTAAGATTACAAAATAAGATGATGACTTCAGAACATCACTATTTCAAAAAAATTAAGTTTTTATGACAAATGTACTTGATAAGTACTTGGCTGAGTACTGTTCCGAGTACTTTTCTCTTTAAAACTTCACTGTTACAAAACCGGAGTGTCTGAAGTCTTACCCCTGTGCATGTACCAACAAAGGCTCATGTACTCCAGCATTACTCCCTAGTCCTAATCAGTTCAATAGTTGGCTAAAAAAACTTGGTGCTCGTAAAGTACTTGACTACAACACTAATGAATGCTACTGGTCAGTGATGCATGCAAATACATGGTGTAGTCACTTGTAAAGGAGATTGAAAAAAAAGGACTCTGCGCCACTTTAACAACTGCCACATTTCCAGCTGGCTCAAACGCATGCCCACCTTTAAGTTACCACACAGACACAATGGGTTGATGAGCGTGGCACCACCTCAGTGACAAATGACTTCTAGTTGTAGCTGATGGATTGGTTTTGCTCATGGCTGGATTACCCCATCTAATGCTTGAGGCCCATGAAAGAAATTGGGGACCTTCAAACACTCTAGGGCCGGAACAGATACCACAGTTTGCTTCTCTCTTTAAGTTTCAATATTCATGTACCGGTCGGAAGACCTGAAAACAATCTAGTACCCATTGTGCGGCAGCCATGCATCAACATGAAACACCTGGCTGCAGTGCTTACTAGCACTGTGGAATTGGTAGAAGTGCCTAGAATGGAGTAGAACCAATGACACACGAAAGCGTGGGACCGACAGCAGACTTAAGTTGGCCCCCTGGTTTCACAGCATTCAACTGTGTGCTGCATGCAATGCCCACATTGTGTAATGAAGGCAGGGCTCACAGAATCGGTAGTCCGACGTCCCAGGAAAACCAAACTATTTCGTTGGGCAACCAAATGTTCCTAGCTGCCAGCCTGGTGGGCAAGCACCTGTTTTCGGCAACACATTTTTTTGGCCCGGCGTTTTAGACATTTCAGCACCGTGCACTGAAAAAAGATCGCAAAAAAAGACCGCAAAAGATCGACATCCCAACCTTGATGTTACACAACTGTACATGTTCGGGGAGGTGCACCATGGTACGTACGGTCAAATCATTGGCATGAACCAAAGGTGTCTGCATTCAGTCGTTTTCCTTGTTGCGGATCGCTAAAACTATATTCAGTCATATTACAGCTCAATTACCATCAAATTCCAAAGAAATGGGAGCAGAGGTCTACCTTGTACATGTATATTTTCAAATTTTGAGCTTTGAATTTGTCTTACAAGATCGACAAAAGTGACGACGACACTTTTCCTAGTTCTGGATCACTTAAAAATTTTCTTTACACATAAAACGTAGTCAAGCGTAAACCCATTTCTCTGCCAAAACCATTGTAACAAGCATATTTTCTAGTACAGAAAATCTAATTTTAAAGGGGATTTGTTTATATATTAGAATATCAGTGCATCAACATGGATAGCCTGCATAAATTTTGACTTGACTTTGGTGCTCAGCGAGCCATCAACCACAAATCCCCCCACGCCACAAAGTTGGCGAACCCATTACATCACGTACAAATCTGTTACGCACGTAGTCTCCCGTGCCCGAAGGGCAACTACATTTTTAAAAATTTCGCGAGCCCTGGAAGGTTCACTTACCTGTAGTTATTGTATAAAGGTAACAGGGTAAACACCGAGTTTCCTCTTGCACTGCATCAGCAGGCAAGGGCGCAGTTAGAAGGGCTAAATTCCCACATTCAATCAGTGTCATTTATCAACCACAACTGAAAAATGCATCGTATTTCATTTCATGATGCAATACTGCCTGTAACTGCAATTCTCGGTTGCACTGTTTTTCAATGTATGAGTAACTGTTTCCAGTAACAAAAAAGCAATGCACACCGTGCAAGGGAAGATGAATCATCTGATCAGCAAAGACTTAAAAAGAAAAACAAACACCTAACTCTGTGGCCAGGCAGTTTACTAAACAACCCCCTTTCACAGTGTAGTGCCCCACTGGAAAGACCCATAGAAAACATCACCTTGGCATTCCTCCAAATGTGAGGATGCCTACCATTGCAGTGTGAACAGAGCCTAGAATGCTTTCTAAAGGCAAACACTGAAGCACTTTGGAATATGAGGCTTGTCTCTATCCTTTGGATCTGCCACAGGTAGGACTGTAAGCTTTAAGCAGGAGGCACATTAGCCCTAACTTCCTAGAGCAACTTACCAGCAACCTTCCTCATCCTTGGAAATCCCAACACCGAATAGTAAACTGTGCACATAAACAGCTAGACTCTGCTTTATTTGCGGTATGCCTAATCCCACACAAAACACAGTCAGTTTACTAGTGAAGTAATCATTCTAACTGATTCTAACAGACCCCAGTGTTGGAGTTTTGCTGGTTGGGGAAGGTAAGGGTTAAGTCTAGTACCCCATATCAGCTCACCATAGGACTGTGTAGTTGGTGACATTCATGCCTACACTCAGTGTCGTCGGCTTGCCTCCATCCCCGCTGGTGTATGAGATGAGGTATCCGAGCAACTCCCCATTTAGTTTGAACTCATTTGACAGGGGCTGTGGTATCAAAATCATAGCATGTCTGCTGTTACATGTATTTCATTTGCAGGGCCAATATAAAGAAATGCAGCGCTTCTTAATGCGATTGACCACAAACCCCCTCCCCCACTCCCAAAACATACCCAAATGGAAAACCCACCTCAATAATTAACTGTGACCCTCTCTGTGAAAAAGAGTCATGTCACTAAAGCCACTTTGGAGACGAAGGCCTTTGAAAGAATCTTGCACAGTGTTTAAAGCAATAGGAATCCTCAACATTTTAGTATCTACTGTACGTAAGTCCATTTTTATGTAACATTGTGTACCAAACTGAGTGACACATCAAAACAAAGAGCTCAAATTCCTCATAGGACCAAGTAAAAATCAAAGGTAGCCACAGAGACTTGTGATTCATTTTTACAGAGTAGGTTACAAATACAGGCATTTTTATACCAAAGCAAGAAAAACACAAGAAAATTTTAGCCATTCGGAAATTACATTACTTGATATAAGCTAAAAAATGAAGGCATTCATCGGCCCAAACCACAAGTACAACACGTACTGTGCCAAACGGGAAAATGTTATGCTACTGCTGCAATGGTATCAACCATTTGGTATCAAAGCTTTAAATTTGCTAAAATATTATCAAAAAATAAAACAGGACACAAACACAGCAAAAAAAAAAAAGTAATTCAACAGTTTTCGATTCAGTTGGAAATGTTCCACTTCCATCCAAGGCTGGGGTATCTTCTTTTTTTGGTAAGATTTCCAATAACCCACCTTCCAAGAGAGCTGCACTTGCCTCCTGTTGCTGTTATGATTCGGTTTGTCGACGCATCTGAAATTTTTTGGCAGATCTCGAGGGACTTTGAAGAAAACCAAGAATGTTAATTTTAAAAATATGAAAAGTTGGCAAAGAAGATCATGTACATGTACCTGCTACTCATACATGTGTATTTTTTTCCCTTCGCTCCTTCTTAAGTTTGTAGGAACATTCTGTAAAGCCGACACTACCGAGGATATGACACAGTATATACAAATGGTATGTCAATGAGGTCATGACTGCACATCCAAACACCCAGAGGGACTTTGATAAGAAGTTCCCATTTCAGCTAATTTGACTGACCTCTGGTCAGTGGTCACCCACAGGCCCGAGGGGGACACTGATGTACAAAAGTGACCTAATTACACCAGCCCACAAATTTCATTACATGCATGTACCTCTGTGCAAAATACAAAAAGGAACTTTTCAGGGGATTACAACTTAAGACATTCTAAAGAGTCACATATTTTCAGCAAAGTGCCCGACTGGGCACTATTACTTTAAATTACTTGCAATGTACATGTAATTGCGAGTGCCTAATTTGGACGGAAACAAATGTCATGGAATGGCCTGTACAGGTGTCCCTATGATTACATGTAGGTTAGAGTCGGTCCTCACTTCTTTTGGTGTACAGTTATATGTACTTGCTATACGTGTTTTTTTCTCAAACTGTAAACATTTGAAAAAAAATGATGTAATAAAGATTCGGGTTGACTTCCATGTAGTGGGTGGCCAGCTACGGTTCCAAAGACAATCAACTCCACTCAGTGCAGGACCCAGTCTGGTCTGACAGGTCAGCTGAAGCAAATCAACACATTTCTGCTGCAAATGGCATTAATCAGATGTGGTTCCTAAAATGTCAGACGTGGATGACCGACGATCCCCTGTCCTGGTTCCCCCTTCCACAGTGTTACAAAGCACTGCGAGTGAATGGTGGTCTTACCTCCTTCAGTGGTACGCCCTTCAGCCACTTCTGAATAGTTGCTTTCAATGGTTGGACTAAGATTGGCACGTTGCGCCTTCACTCTGACTTTGTACAAGCCGTATGGATGACCCAAACCCACAAGAGTGTACTTCACTGTTCCTTTCTCGGTCTTGTTAATACACAGAATTGAGGTTAACAAACTATTCACAGTATGCTGTCAAGACATTTTGGGAGACGGGCATGCCAGTTGGGTCTGTACTGATGGGCAAGTTTTGTTTAAATATAAAATAAGGCAATGGGCAGGTGATGGGAGATGACAACTTGTATTTCCAAGGATGGATTTACGCCGGGGAGATGTTAATCAATCTTGGACTTTTGCCCTGCCCAACATGCATCATAACATTGTATACTCAGTGTTTGCTCCCATAGGCTTGTGAAAAAACCACAAGCGTACTTGGGTGGGACTCGAACCCACAACCTCCTGCTAGTGCAGATGTCTATGGTACACATCGAGCAGGGCAAAAGTCCAAGATTGATTAACATCTCCTTGGTGTATATCCATCCTTAGAAATAGTTGTTCTCGTTAACCGCTGCTACGTCTGAGTCGAACCAGCAAGCCGACACCGGCAAGCTCGGTGGTCGAGTAGTTAAGACATATGCACTAGTAAGCAGGAGGTCGTGGATTCGAATCTCACCTGGGTACACTTGTGTTTTTTTCCACAAACCTTCAGGTGCAAACACCGAGTATACAGTGTTATGATACACGTCTGGCAGGGCAAAAGTACAAGATTCACCACAACTTCCCATGGTGGGATTTCCAGCTCAATTCACCACACAAATGCAATGCAATTCACCCGTACCTGCTTCTTATACCAGCTTTCATTGGCTTGGGTACCTTCCCACCTGTACTCTACGATGTAGGTAATGACCCCTGGGTCGGAGAGCTCATCTGGAGGACGCCAAGACAGGAGGAGCCTGGAGTCGGAATGGTTGGAAACGCTTAGCTGGCTTGGGGGATGCAACTTGCCTAAGAAACAACAGGAAAGATGCACGATTTCGGATCCATTGAACAACACCCAACTTCATGAAGCTGACAAGCAGAAAATACTGTTTTGTAAATTTATGGACAAAGAAGTAAGCATAAAAAAAATCCCTACCCCAAAACAGCTGACAACAACCTGTTAAAAGCTACATGTAGACTAATTGGACGCCATATTTGCAGGTGCCCTGCTTTTGCCAAGGCTCCCCAAAATTAGCCATGCTTCCCATTTGTTCATTTGTACAGGTTACGTGAAGAATTTGCACTTTATAAATGAATCAATAGGACTGTATTACTATATCATGACTCACATCACGATGAATGTGATTTGATTTCAGTCTGATGTTTTGTGTTGTGCCAAGTGGTTTGGTATCACTACAACTCAGAATGTGCAAGCAGTTGCTCCTCTCAATGCTCCTATCTCAACACATGTACATGTACAAAGGGACAGAAACAAACAGCAAATTTCTTGTGGAGACCTTTTCTCCTACTCTCTTGGGCCTCCACAAGGCACCACTTCATCAGATCATACTCACACATGGAAGGACAAGGCAAACGCCACATGCTTCTTCAGCTATGCCAGCAAGGCATAAAAATGAAGGGACGCTGAATTTGTTTAGCCAGTAATGCATCCAAGAAACAAACAAAACAAGTTCAAAATGAGCTGACATGGACTCTACTTACTGTCTGTAAGGGTGTTGAAGGGTATGTTTGTAGAATCTGCCACCAGTTTCCACTCATTGGTTGTTCTGACGCGGTAGTCACAACGATAGCATTCCTTACACTTGCATTTACAGCTGGTGGCACCGCATACATGGCATTCAGGGGAAGGGCATTCCTCCCAAACTTCTCCACTGCTGGTATAATGATATCAAAGACAATGTGATGGTGATTTGAAAAACAACATTCTATCTTTTGTTGTTTTGAGCGAGTGCCATCTAGAAACCTAGGGCATGTAAGGATGTCCCTAGGTACAATGAATGTATCGTAAGCTTTGGAATATAAGCCACGGCTTTTGCATGTATGTTGATTCTCATGCTGAAAAGGTCTCTACAGCTAATACACCAGACGCAGGCCTTGAAATAGTACCAGCCCGGCATAAAACTTCTAGCGAAAAATGCTCCGGGCTACCTAAACTTGGTTCCTTGGTTGCCCGGTGGGCTGGTGAAAAATTCAGAATAAGCCTACCTGTTAAAACTTAGATCAAAATATATAATACTTGTTGCGATAATAAATACAAGATCGCAAAAACCGAGTTGTTGTGGATGTGTTTTTACTTGAGTTTTTGAAACGTGATTCTCGCGTGACAGGGCGATAAGCGACCGTGAATGCCATGAACAGAGTAGACTGGTGGGTTTTTAGTGCTGGTGTAGCATAGCACATGGTACAGTGCTATACCACACGTGCACACTATTCTCGTCTACTTTTTAGGCCACTTCTGCTTCTGACTACATGTACATGCCTCTCAAAAATAGTATCGGTAGCAGGGTTCTGGCCAGGATGGTTTTAGTGCCGGCAGGACTATCTAAGCGGAGCGCCACCATCGGTTGGCACGGAGTGTAGCAGAAAATTTTTGGAATCTAAAAGCCCCCAGATGGCCGGAAACAGCACTTTCTGGGTGTTTTCAGCTGTGTATACACAGCCTAGAATTAGGGATCTCATGTCTGAAATTTACTAAAAAAAAATTGAAAATTTGTAATTTTGGTCAACTAGGATGAGGTGATAATTTTAGACGGGCAATTGAATTAGAAAAAAAAAAGAGTAGAAATAAATATTGATTTTATTCTGTAAATCCCTTAAATATCGAATTAATTTCTATCTCTATGATGCCCATAATTTTTCATTGCTATTCAAATCATTTTTCATTTTTTTTGTGTGTGTTGAAAATAAAGCGAAACATGCAAAATCTTGGCGGAATATTTTCCTTATTTTCTTTGTACAAAAGTTCGTACAGTATGCATATGGATAACGACATTCATAAATGTGTGCAGGGGTTTTCTGAACAGTCATTTTAAAGTCTACATGAACATAATGTGGATTGGCCATTTGCTTTTCAGACACATTTGGCCATGTGTCACGTGCATACTGAGCGCGTGTATCTTGCCATACGGAACTCGTTTACGGAAAAGGCAAAATCATGCTGTTACTTTTGAATAAAAAATTGCGGAGTTAATATTTTCACCGTGGGATAAACAACAATTAACGAATGCGGTGCGATCGTTGGTTTAAAAAACGATCGCAGTGATCGTTTTATGCAACATCGAGCAGAAAATACATGCACCGAATGTTGCTAACCGTGGTCGGCGCGGCGAAAAGCAGTCACAGTCGATTGTCAGTTTTGCAAGTACATGTGAAATTGTTTTTCTGCCAGATTTTTAAGTGTTTAATTAAACGAAGTGTGAATGGGGTCATTTGCAATTTTGTCTTTCTGAAAGTTAAGCCAAATTTTCTTTTCAAGTTGTGGAACTGGGTAAAATGCGGAACTGGACAAACAACGCTGTACATCATGGAGAGGGGGTTTTCCGATCTTCGCACACTGAGATGAGAGCGTTGCATATGCAAGCCTATGTGTGGCCTTCCAACCAATGGAAAGATTCGTTACGCACTATGTACACGTGCATTGCGCGTAACAAAGCCTCCTATTGGTTCATGTTAATATTTGGTCCAGATATGTTGCATATGCACGTACGTTGGTGCGCAGACGGTATGCATGGCAGTGCAAAGTGAAATTTACGAAGAAATTTTACGGTTTCTTCACGATCTTCATATCTTCACGATCGATCCCTCGACCAAGATGCTATTTTATTTGGGTTCTTGTCGGGAATATGTGCCGGTCGGAAAAGTTGATTTGGCAGATTGTGGCGGTCGGCAATTCTGCGTGCCGGTCGGGCCCGACCGGCGCCGACCGGCAGCGGCAGATCCCTGCGGTAGGTCAGAATTTTGTTTGGTCAATTTTTTGTGCTGATGTAATAGCCTGAATGGGGATGAAAGCTTTCAAAAATTGTCTCAAACAATTATAAAACATGTCTTGATATAAGTAAAATTTCTGCAGTTGACAGATCACAAGAATTATGGACAATCACACACAGTTAGTCAGGTAATCACGATGGCAAACTAGCCAGCAATGTCGGTGTATCGCGTGGTAAGCATACATGATGCATCCAGACAGGCGATAAACCATGTGGCAGGAACTCGTAAACACAGAAAAAAAATACATAACCAAGAAACCAAGTTCTGTAAATTAACTTGAAGAAATCCTCTTGCAACATCGATGTTTTTTCGACCTGCAGCTGTATGGCTACATGCGACACTGATGTAGTTTTGATCGACTCCTGACTGGGACGTAAAGACTGGTTAGCACATTTCGATCTCGTGTTCTTTTGCATGGCCACAGCGTGGTAGGAACCAGCACAGCTTTACTTTCATGCATTGAGCTTTGCACACAAAATTTCACTACTGCGACAGCAAAACATGAGTGGAACTCGTGAAAATGACAGAAGTTTCTTTTCAAAAATTGCAAATTAAGTAGGAAAATATATAAAAACAAGCGTTTTAACATGAGAGAGGGTTGTTGAAAGATATTTTGTAAAGACAGAAAAGACATCAGCATTAATTTCTATTTTGTTTAATTTTGTAAATTGGTTTTCTAACTTGCTGATAAAAATGTTAGGGTCGTGCAAAAAAGTAAGGGTCGGTGGGTAAACGGAAACCAGAAGTATTTTGGGGGGGCCCTTATCAATTTTTCCGACAACAACTAGCTTTACTGGGCATTGCAGGAGTCCCTGAAAGCATTTGGTACAAAGTAAACACAAAGCCAAACAGCACCCTCTTCTGATTGAAAAAAGTTTTCTCTCGTTCACCGCGCATGTTCGAAGGTCGGAAAGTAAGCAAAAAGTAGTAGCATTTTTTGCCAAATGTTAGCAACCCAAACGATAGGAAAAATGGAGCAAAGAGATGATTTTGATCCTGGCTCCGTGACCAGTGACTCCAGTGACTTTTACTGACATACATGCCTCTTTATTTATTTATACCATGAGCCTTTTATTTTCCGAAATGACAAATTCTGCATTGGTAAGCTGATAACATAAACATTTTTTTTTATAAACAAGCTAGTAAAACTCTAAAACGGGCTAGTAAAATATCCATTGAACTAGCCCAGTGGACTAGCAAGGAAAAAAAGTTTGAGCAAGGCCTGCAGACGGCACGGCAAACTTTGAAGGATAAAATCAGTCACAAAAACCGTGGCCGGGCAATGCGTACCACGTGCTGGTGGTACTCAAGTTTTCATTGATTGCCATTTACATCTACTAACTTGAATCTTGGAAAATAAACAAAAATTTGAGTTGTCCGGATTTTGAGTTATTAACAAAATTCCCCGAGTCACGGAGTCATGAAACACATACATGAAATGTGTACGTTATCCTAAACTTGACATGCTCTACTGTGGCAACATTTTTGGTGATTATTTCCCCACTTTTTATTCATTCTCATGGTGTACTTTTTTGGCAGACAAATAATAATTTTACAAAGATTTTTTTTATTGTTGTTGTCTAAAGAATTCTTTCTACCATTAAAAGAAAACCAATCGCTTCAGTGGTGTGCCTTTGTGTGGCACATCTTCCGTCTTTTCGCCGATCGTGTTCAGCTTGACATGCCACAGAATTTTTCACTTGGGCTTTCTGCTGACAACACTTCCTGTGGTCACGTGGTTCTTGGAAAGTGTCAGTGATTGGACTGTCCACAAAAGGGTCTGCGGCAGCATTCAGGCCAGCCTGAAAACTGGGTTTGTCGTGGTCGCAGTGGTGTGTGCAGTGCATGTGCCGCATGCAACATGCATGCATGAAACACGAGCAGTTCCAATGTGATGACTCAAACCAAGGTTTCGTGGCAGATTTTTCATTTTTGAAGCAATTTGGCAGTGTTTTTTGATTGGCGTCACAAAAACTTTGAGATAACCAGATGTCATGTTGTGGACAGTTACAGAGGTTTTTTCCTTTACAAAGAAGCCTATTCTTTTGGCAAGAAATAGTCGGTCTACAAGATGAAAACAATCTTTAGATTTACTTGACTTGGAGTTGACAAGATTTTATTGTTCATGCATGTCCCTGACTGCATAATTTTTACTGGCCGCTTGGGGAAAAACGGGCAAGAGCTGACGCACGGCCCACGCACACAGGAAAATCATCCAGCCCACAATAAATATTAAATTTGACAATATAAAATGACTTTTTGGGGGCGACATTCGTTCATACTTTTCTTACATTTATTAGGACTGTACATAACCACTGACGCACTGTACTGTTGCTTCATGGCTGGATCATCAGCACTGTGGCGTGACTTACATGTATACGCATACATGTAAGCTTGTACATGTATGATGATTTTAAACCTTAATTTGCCAATTTTGCATACTGTGTCTTATACATTTGTACACTGGGTGGTTCATTTTCCAAAAATTATGGTAGGTGTCAACAACACATTAACAACAATAACTGAGATAAATTGAAGACCAATATGAGGTATATATTTAATTCTAAAAGAACAAAAAAGGAACCAAAATATACAAAGTACCATGGGAGTCCTTTCTGACTGTTTTATTGACAAGAACTAGTAGTGTGTTGTTCTTCTTGTGTTCCACAACGTGTGGAACACAACATGAATTAACCCTTTAATATCTCCTCTAAGACCTTTCAAAATTCACCAGAAGATTTGGGAGGATTTCACAAAACTTTGAGAACTAGACACATGTACATGTATGTACAGTGCAGATCCAGCCACTATTAATCTGCATGAGCCTTGATGACCCGTGAAAGTTACATGTACATTGTACATACAGGTACATGTAAAAAACAAATCTTGGCTTGAAGCAGTGTGGCCGATTTCGGATAATTCAGGAGGTCTTCTGCAAAAAGACCGGTGAATACATGTGCATGCACCTGTGTAAACTCTGGACCACAGGCTGGCTATGCTGCCCTGCTGTTTTATTTGGAACTGGCAGATCACCAAGGTTTGATTTCCTGTGGCAAGTTCTTCCCCACAACTCCCTGTTCAGAGTCGCCATGAACCATAATTCCACAAAAGCATCCGGAAGGAAGATGTCCCACTCTGTCCAAGTGTCAAAGCGTCTACCCTGGCCTGCCCTTAAATCCTGTGTTGAGTAGTTATCCTTATTCATTTTCTGTACCGGTACTTTAACATGTTTAATAACACTGAGGCACACTGAGCTAGGAAGTTATTCGAGCCATCAAAACTATCCAAAATTAAAAGGATACTTGTAAGGTACTCGTACACGCAATGCCGTTACCGGTATTTTTAAATACATGTACATGTACATGTGCAAGCCTTGAAACACACATGTGAGTCCCAATACAACTCATTTTCACATGCGTTGCTATTTTAAAGGGCTACTCTGATGGCTTGTTGGTTTTCATGCGAATCCGATTTTTAACACACGTAAGCAAAACTGTGGTGTCATTTTAGGCAGCACATCTCATTGTTACCGGGTACATGTACACTGATCTTGAAATCACAATATACTCAGGTCTGTGCTTACATGTATGTGACTCACTTTAATGCTGAAACTTCTGTTTCACATACATGTACCACGGAGCTATTAGCTCTGGACATATAATAACAAACTCAATGAAAATCTCCATGCGCATCTTTGAGTCTACTTAGCTCGAGTACAGGTACATGCAAATGTATGTGGGAAGCATACAGCAAGGACATTTTTCAATTCAGCTGTGTTGGTTTTCATTTTGTTAATGTTGCATGTCACATTTTGCGTATCGCAATATGTATTGTGTCACAACCCATATATCGTGATACATATATGTACATGTACATGTATCGTGTTGTAAACAAGTTTTTTGTTTTTAGATGAACCCTTCTGCTTCAACAGGTCAAAAAATTTGCAAAGTTACCTTGGTACTTTTCTGTACATGAGGATGTCGGTGGAATTCACGCTGTCATTCTGGCCTCCTCTCATCCACGTACACGTAACCTGACTGAAATCGTAGCTGAAGCAGTGCAAACCTGATGCAGGGTCCGGTGGAATTGGATCTACAAGACACCAGTTGTACATTGTACAATTCCAGTGACAGCACTGAAGAAATGTGGTAGCCTGGGCACAGGAACGACCAGTCTTCTGTTCATGTGTTACAATTCTTTATAAATCGAAGGTGTCATATGCCTGTGCAGTAAATTGGTTTTGACTGGGTTTGGCATGAAGTCACTGTTATTCAAAGTTCTTGCACGGGACAAACGCAACGAGGAAAAAAACAAAAGTACATATACATGTACTATTCCTGAGCTTCTTGTTTCCTGACCTACCCTACTTTGACAGTGCATAGTTAAAAGTTGTTTGGGGGGAAAAATTGGGGGGAAGATCCGAACTGGAACAAAGGGAGAAAAAAACACAAATGCATGTCCATTGCAAACAAAGTATGAAGTGGTACAAAAGAGTTCAATGGGCACTTTCTGCACACAAGGTGCCATTTACTATTGTAAAGAGTGCCACCTGACCTCTCTTGCTACCGTTTTCAACCTGTGAACAATAATATGTACATGTACATGTCGAGCTGCAAATTGAATCAGTATTTTCAAAAAGGAAAAAACCAAAATTAATTTCTTCCTACATGTACATGTACAATGTAATTGATATCCACATACATGTACGGTACGTGTGCCCTGTTCTCAGATGTCATTACCAGTAAGCAGAATGACATAAACAAATGCAAAGGTGAGTCAACCACAGAGACCCGGTACCGTATTTCTTTTTCCCTGAATTCTCTCTATGTAACACCAGATTTGTCATATCACTTTCAGATAAAGTTAAAAGATAAAGCCATATTAATTAAAGTTTCAAATGAAGAGTCTGAACATACTCTTAGCAGCAAAGGTTGGGGATAAAAAATCCGAACAAGCCAAACCATGCAGAACAAAACTACATGTACATCAACAAAAGCTGCTTCAAATTTTTGACAGAAGTCTTAAATTTTAGCAGGCCCACTACTCAGGACCTCATTTTAGATTCACAGATCCTTTTGGCAAACTTGCTCTACTGAAGGGGGCTGGGGAATGAGTTAAGTCAGAGTGATTTTTGTTTTGCATACACTGTATAGTATTTGTCTGAATTCGGGTCTCAATCCATGGATTTGGAAGAAAATACAAAACACAGCATCAATGATTTCTTTGCTTGGAATGAGAATTTCCTTTTCTGATAGTCGTGAAGTCTGTCTCAACTACTGCAACAAAACTGCATGCCGTAAAGGATTACATGTATAGTCTAGATTTTGACTGAAGAGCCTTTAGCAGAAAAAAGAAAGAAACAGCTTCATTTCAATTTTGTTGTGTCACATTGCATTCAGAAGGATCAGATTCCCATCAAAAAATCACAGGCTAAAAATTATCTACATCATATACCGGTATTTGGTAGTTATGTCAGATCACTTGCGTCTTTTCTGTACTCACCAACTCTGCTGGTGGTGTTCTCAGACCATCCTTCAGCAACCAGCATACCGGTGCCAGCAGCTGAATGCGGCCGGGGCATTAGTGGAACAGTCAGGCAGCACCAAATGAGCAACAGAGTTCTCCTCCACTGGGAAGTCTTGTATGCCACCATGTTGACTGAACACATCATGACAATGAGGAATGGAAACAAGACTGAAATTCACAATGTGTTACAAGGAACTTACCTCTAAAAATTACTAAGTGACAGGACTGCTAGACATTACCCCGTCCCCGCAAAGAAAATTGTACAAGTACCGGTACATACATGTACATGTACATGTAAGTGGACTACATAGAAAATGTACAGTGAAACAAATTAACAGGCAGCTGATATGAGGAGCTGGTGAAAATACATGTACATGTATATATATGTGTAATATAAACAGCTGTTTGGGTAATCCTACACAATATTTCTCACGTGACATGGCCTGAACAGTTTAGATAATTTTCCCGTTAATTTCTCACACTTCTCCCAACATGTACGCGTACATGGAGGCACCCTCTTTCATTTTTACACATACTTTATACGTATTTCAGACGCTCTGTTTATTTTGGACAAGAAACTTAGTACATGTACATGTCTTCTCTGGAAGTGGTGAGGAAGAAATTCCTTTAAAAATCTGAGGGAAGCATTTCTCTTTGAACAGAACAACACAAACAGATTCTAGCCCACAAATTTGCATAAATATGTGTGGAGAAACTGGCTTAGGGATGAACGCATCACGTACACTGTAACAGGACAAAAGGCATCTACAGGTACATGTACCGGTATAAATGTATCTACAAATACATGTAGCACATACATGTACACAGAACCACCTGGATGTACTTGTACATGCGTACAAACACATGTAGTTTTGAAAATGGGTTCTGCCATGCGTATGTATCCATAGATCTAAACATGGCTTAGTTACAAGTATTTTCTCCTTTTTTCTGTTCCTGATATTTCATGGTGGGGGTGTGATTTTAAAATCACGATAATATTTGGAAAATTTTGCTATAATGATGATGGACAGAGCATACATGTACTGTCCGAAACGTTGAGTACCACCGGTTCTTTTCAGAACCCCATATGCTAAAAAGCGATATATATCCATGGTGCTACCGCAAACCTATCTACAGTACGGTAGTTTACTTGTATTTATAACCAGTTCAATTATCTTTCGTACATTTCAATAATTTTGTTTTCAACACAAGAAGTCGATGCCAAAAAAACCAAGCACAATGACAGTTTCTTGAAAAATCAAATCTCTTTCAAAAAACTCAGTTACAGTGGGAAACCAAAATAAAATCCCACCGTACAAAGAACAGGCAAAAGCCACATAGATTGTATGCAATACATGTACTTTTTAGGGAAAAGATGTGTCTCTCTTGATGAAATTTTCCAGAGTCAGATGTAGGTCACTTTTAGTTTTTAAATCTTGATGTACCAGTACAGCTTTTACATTAAAAAACGGCCTATGCTCATTTTTTAAGTTCAAAATGAGTGCAAGCTATCTTGCAGTGAAAAGTTCTACTGGGTCACAATCATGTTATTTTACTACAAATTTCCTTGTACAAAAATAAGACATTTCAGGCTAAACTATCGATATAGGGGGAGAAAACAACAATACAAATTAGAGGATGCCACTCAAAGAGATGATGACAATATTCAATATGCAACAAGTCAACTTGGTCCCAAGTCAACTCGGTCCCAAATCAACTCGGTCCCAATTCGACCCCGTCCAAAATCAACTCGGTCCCATTTAGGGGTTGCAACTGGGAAGGCTACTTTTCAAGCAAGGCGTTGATAGACTAGATTCTTTCAGGCTTCATTATATATAATTTTTGGTCTTCGCTTTTATTATGTTCAGTAATAAAGAAACCGAGGATGAAAGAGACGCAACATCATTTGAAAGGGAAGCCTTTCATGGTTTAATACATCAAATTATCATGACTCGCAGCGCAAATCCGAATTGCATACATGTACATGAATTACATTAGTTACACATAATGAATATAACAAACAGGAAATAACACACAGTAGAAAATACATGTAGGCCCTACGTGTTTAAAACCATTCAAAATTACAAACTACATTTAGCATCGAATTGTTTCATTTTACAAGAACTGATACAAATCCAATTATCAATGGACATATAAAAAGACTGGAAATCGATAACAATTTTTCTCAATCTGATACCGTATGTGAAAAGCAAAGACAGAAGTCTTTTCCTTTCTCCCCGATTCTTTCAAACTGCAAACAGAAATTTTATTTCAACCTTGAGCTGAAGTCCAACGAAGATGCTATTCTTTATCACGCACCGCCCTGCAGACATTGCCAATGTCAGTGGGCATCTTGTGAGCGAAGTGGTGAATGGGCGAAGGGACTATATCTGACCATGTACCACCCAATGAAATAATTAATGTCTGTTGTTAATAATGATCTCCGACATACATTTTCTCATAGTCATAGGAACCAAGTTGGCTCGGGACCGAGTTGGGTACGGACCGAGTTGACCGGTACCCAGCAACACACACCCACCTGATATGCCTGAGGATGAGTCGACTTGTTTGACGGACATTGACGGACGATTTGTCTTTTCATATGATGCAGAGTCGGCAATCACACTTCAGTGATCAAAAGCAATGCCACAGAAGGCAGTGGGTATAGCATAGGCCTACATGATATAGGCTGGCCTAACGGTCAGACGTTAGGCTAAAAATTTGCCACTAAACTAAAAAAAAGTAAACAAAAGCATGGCTTTTTACTACACGCCCTTTATGCTCGGTTTTATCAAGAATGGTTTACACAAACAATACCATGAAACAGGGAAGGAAAAGTGTGAAATTTCTTATTCTAGGAACTGGCCCACATCCTACACCAGGCAGAAACTGGCACAAAATTCGGGCCGACATCCTACGTGTGATTCTAACGTTTTCTTCTCGCAATCTTTCCGATATGTACATACATTTGTCATATATTGCGCAGTGCAGATTCTGACACAAACACGCTGCCCTCGACCTACTTGCGTGCGCGTCACGCTTTCCAGGAACCTGATCATTCCACATGCGTATGCATACTACGGTGTACTATCAAGGCCACGTTATGCAGCGCGGTGAGTAGCCTGAAAGTTGATTTCTGATAGCTCGCTTGGGAACTCTTGGATAGGAACGTGCACAAATTTTAGCAATGTGCAATTTGTTTTCATGAGTTACTAACAAATTAAATTAACTGAAAATTATCTGACCCAAAAGAGAAATATCCTGCCAAACATTTACCCATTAGTCACTTCCGAAAACCTAAAATACATGAAGAACTGTGCGCGGCAGTCTTATATACCTGCAGAGTGCACCCAACCAAAAGGGAGTTAAAAGAATTTGAAAAGTGTGCGTGGTATGCCGGCACGTGGAGCTCAGGTATTAACTGTTACAGCGTGCATCCTGGCGGATGAGCCGCGCCGGGCGGTTGGCGGCGAGGATTTCCTAGGATTCAACGCTGATGTTAAACGTATACTTTGATAGCGACTTTCGGACTGTCCTTGAAACTTCTGCCCCCCAGCTGAGCGGTTTCCTTTTCACAGCTTCCCGTAGACGAGCTGTTTCGGGATGCTGGTATCGGGCGCATGCGTGGCCAGCCCAGCAGATCTGTGCCGTGCAGATTATACTAGGGGTTCCAGCCTGTTTTAAGACTTCCGTGTTGGGAATCTTGTCCTGCCAGCGGTGGAGGAGTTTGCGGAGGCAGCGAAGATGGAACAACTTCAACTGTCGTTCATTCCGTCGGTAGAGGGTACGGGTTTCGCAGCCGTACAGGAGAGTGGTGAGCACAACTGTATGGTAGACTTTAATCTTCGTGGAAAGTGTGATTCCTCTCCTCTCCCGGAGTTTCTGAGTCTCCCAAAGGCGCTGCTTGCTTTGGAGATGCGATTATACTGACCTCGGCATCGACGCTGGTGGAGCAAGAAAGAATACTGCCCAGGTTGAAGAAGTTGTCAGCGGCCTGGAGTTTCCGTCCCTTCACTGTGATGTACAGTTCGTGTTGTTGGTTGCCAGGGGCAGGCTAAAACATCACTTCAGTCTTCTTTGTACTGATTGTAGGACCAAAACTGTCGCAGAAAGATCTTAGAAGCTGTCCATCTCCAATTGCAACTCGTGCGCACTCGAAGCGTTAAGGGTGCAGTCGTCGGCGAATACAAGCTTCTCTGATCACAGTCTCCTTTACCCTCGTGACGGCCTGCAGGCTCTTGAGGTTGAACAGCTTGTCATCGAACATGTACTTGATGTGGACCTAGGGTTGCTGTCCCTGAAGGCGTCAGTCAGCATTGCCGAGCACATCATGCTGAACAGTGTAGGGGTACGAACACAGCCCTGCTTGACTCCGTTTGTCACAGGCAAAGCGTTAGTTGCCTCACCGTTGTCCAGCACACAGGCCATCATGCCGTCGTGAAATTGGCGGACAATTGTGAGGGCATCCGAACTTCCCCATGATTTCCAGAGCCCCTCTCTACTGACCCTGTCGAAGGCTTTGGTCAGGTCAACAAAGGTGATGTACAGGTCTTGTTGCTTCTCCATGCTCTCTCCTGGAGTTGGCGGGCGGCGAACACCTTGTCCGTGGTCCTACGGCCTAAGCGGAAGTCACACTGGCTCTCGGGGATAATTGCTCCAGGTGCTCCAGGAGACTGTTGAGCAGTACGCGGGCAAGGATCTGGCCGGCGATAGACAGGAGAGAGATCCCGTGGTAGTTGTCATAGAATTGGCGATTCCATTTACGCTTGTCTATGTAAACAATGGAAGCATCTCTGAAATCCTGGGGAAGTTGTTCCTGTTGCAACATCGACTGGCAGAGGTCACTGTGGTGGGCGAGGAGAGCTAGGCCACCTGAGTTGAATACTTCGGTGGGGATGGCGTCAGGGTTGGGGCGCTTTCCCGGAAGACATTATGCTTGAAGGCTTTACTCTTCACTAAGGGGGGATGTCACGGTCTGGGCTAACTGGCACTGGGGGGAGGCGTGCGATGGCTTTGTCGTTTATGGACGCCGGCCGATTCAGCACGTTGTCGAAATGTTCTCCCCACCTCTCGATGATCTGGTTTTTGTCAGTAAGCAGAGTTTTCTCATCTGCACTAAGCAGGGGGTAATAAGCCGAATGACGGTAGTCCATATTGACTTCAGGGCATCGTGGAACCTCTTGGTGTTGTGTAAGTCAGCAAAGCCTTGGATCTCATCGGCCTTGCTCCTGAGCCGACATTCCGCATTGATGGAAGATCGGTTGGGACCGTTTTGTGCCTGCTGCAGGCAGACTACGTTGCTGTTCAAGCAGGGTCACTCTGGTGGGCAGGGACTGACATTTTTCTTCCACCAGCGTCTGGGCTTGGACATCATTTTCGCAGAACCAGTCCTGGTAGTTCTGGTTGCTAGGCCAAGGACCTGGAGGGCGGCTGAGTGGACTGTAGTTTCGAAGGATTCCCACTCTTTTTCGATGTCAGAACTGGGCTGGGAGTCAGAGCTAGTGTAATGTCAAGAAGTGCCGCGAGCTCTTCTGCATTTCAGTTTTGGGAAGTCAAATTTCTTGGCAACTCTCTGCCCCTATGGCCTTTTCTTGGGCAGTATGTGGAGGTTCATTTTAGAAAGATGATGGGATGATAACCCGTCCAACAGTCTAAACGACACGCCGCCTTGGTAACCCGCACGTCTGGCCTGTCCTTTGCCCTAGCGATGATGTAGTCAATGAGATGTTAATGCCTAGAACGGGTGCATCTATGACCTCTTGTTGAGGCTATAAGGCGGAACATAGTGTTGGTGGCAGATTGTGATTGTGTTGTGTTTGGCACAGATCCTAAGCAGGAGGAAGCCGTTGCTGTTGCATTTCCCTCCGTTTTTACGATGACTCTGTCCCAGGACTGGTGGTCTGTACCAATACGGGCATCGAGGTCACCAAGGACGATGAGCTAGTCTGACTGTGGTACAGTAGAAGTAAGAGTCTCTAGTCCTGCGTAGAACTTGTCCTTGGTTTCTTCGGGATTAGTCATCGCGGAGTAGGAGCGTATGGGCACTGATAAATGTGGCGCTACTCCCCTGCCCAGGGGGAGTTGCATTTTATTAAGGGGGTCACTGAGACCTTCTGGAATGCTGGCTAGTTTCTTCAGATGTTGGGTTTTGATGGCAAAGCCACGCGGGCCTCACGTACGTCGCTCTTCACAACCTCATTCAGTCCAGTTAAAAAAGGGTATAGTCGTCAATCTCTGTCAGCTGGCCTTTGTCTGGAAAGCAGGGTTTACTTAGAGATGCGATGTCGACTTTGTAAAGGGCTAGTCTCTGGTCACAAGAGAAGTCTTTTCTCTGGTCTTTCTGCCTTGGTTTAGATATTCCAAGATGCTAGAAGGAGTACCAACAATTTCTTTCCTTTCTGATTTCGACCACATGAAAGGGATCCCGCCAGACGCGGTATGCTGGCCAGGTTGTAGTGAGGCAGGCTATTTTAGAGCACCTTTACCAGCCCCGTCCTCAAGCTGGAAGGCAAGCAGAGTGATCCTAAATAGGGCTTCCTGGTCACTCAGGGGGGCTGCCGAACTCCACTTCTGCTTCGGGGTCCAGTAGAGAGCGACCTGATATCCTGAGCCGCCGTGTGCAGGTTTGCGACTACAGCTCCCAGTGTGTATCCGCACCTACTGCTTCGCCGCTCGCCCATCGCCATAGGGCGTGGAAGGGGTGGGTGGGTTGATGTCGTGACTTGCGCGTGAGTTGGATTTACGCAAAGTCGGTCTCACTCTCTCGTCCTGTCGCGTCCGGGTTCAGTGGCAAGACAGGGTCAAGACAGCTGGGAACGTGCACGGCAGGATGCCGGGGCTGCCGGAAAGTGACAAGTATGCCAGCAAACCGCCTCAGGGGCCCACTCCGGATTATCTGTAGAGGTTAACTCCTTTAGCCTTTGATTCTCCCGACCCATCCACAAGGCAGTGGAACTATTCGCCTAGCTGGAGATCTGATTCGTGGACACCAGGCGCGTGTCCCGCACGCCGGTGTGCCTGAATGCTGCACGTTAATAAAATTCGTTTTACCCATCTTCAGGTGACTTTTCCTAAATATAACTGGAGGAAGACAGAGGTGAAATTTCAATATTCAAAAAATTATCGTACGCGATAGGACGAACAACGTAAAATTCCCACAGGCCGACCGCGGAAAGGTTCCGGAAACTCGCTGCTTGACCTTTTACTTTCAGGCTCTACCCGCTTCGTAAGTGACTTCGTCACAAAGGTGGGCGCGCCACGATTTGCAGGCTCCTGTTGGGCGATCGCTGAAGTTGCGTGCTAACTTCCGGTTCCATGGTTCCACGTATAAACGGCAGTCAGCGTACAGTACTATCATTGTATTTAACTCTATATGAGTAGTGGGGGGGGACTATTGGGTACACTTTGACCTTGAAATAGGAAAAGGTCACGTATGATAAATATGAATGAGGATAGGGTGAAACCTTGAGTACAATTTGACCTTGGGTAGGGGTATAACAATGGAGTAGGGGTAGAAATACGGTACGAATTGACCTTGACTGTAGAGGGAGAATATGAACATAGTGGGTTAAAACTTTGGGTACAATTTGACCTTGCTGATAATAGAAAATAGTGGATGAGTCATACAGTGTGTGATGGTATACGGACTGGCCCACCAGGCAATCCTAAGGGGTAATAAGGAGTAGGAAGCGATAATCCCTATACAATAGACAGCTCGTGCCGCCGGTTAATGAGAGAGATAATCTTTAGATAATAGACTGTATGTAGTGGCTGAGCTGTGTCGGCGGACTATTGTATTAATGATTACATTGTGTACGTTGGAAGTGAGCGTTGGTCTGACTTAACCTTTGGACACTAAGGAAGAGAGGGCGCCCACATGCTAGCGGTCTTTGGGTTTGGCTTACTATGGCTACCGAGATTCGATCGATACGGGAAGAAGACTCTATTGTCCCTAGCTGAATTTTTAATCCTTTGAACTACAGTGTTTTACGTCTCGTTACCCTGTACATGTATACGTTTCACAAATTCAGTCAGAGCGGAGCATTACTGTTGTTCGTTATTGCGGTACCTAAATGTAAAATACAGCATTATATAAAATTAAGAGTTCTGGGGGTGGCATGACGTCAGTTGGGATTTTTAATACGTAGCAAAGGGGTAAATTTATTCGTCGTGCTGTGGAATATTGTGCAGAAGTTCCGGCCAATATCCGACCTGAAAATTATCATTCGATAGTCATACCGATAAGTATAACACAAAACAAATTCAATGGACTTCACATATTGGTTTCTGGTAGGTTTGTACTGGTACCGTTTTATTTCCCGTTGTTCATCATTGATTTTTTACAATAATTATCTTAGTAATTTTAAGAATTACTACAAAGGTGATTACCGGAAGTTTGTTAACTTTGAAATCAGGGTTATTACATGTATTCATTATTTTTGGAACAATTTGTCTCTACAGACTGTTATCTTTTAGGCATGCTCCTCTTCGTCATGAAACAGTCCGGCAAATTTTTCAGCATGTTTAGGCAAAACTCTATTCAAGGCTTTGTTGACGTCCATGCCTTTATCAAGTTTTCCATCGAGATCATCCACAATGTCCTTGTGAGTTTCATTTTCCCTCAAATATAGGTAACTTGACAGGAACTCCTTATAGTTGTCGAAAAAGTCTTGTTTGACGGCCCAGAGGGTCTTTCTGTTTGCCTTCTGCCTGGCTTGATCTTCATCCATGCCTTCGTTGACGTACTTGTCATATTTTTCATCCCTCATTTCCCTATGTGTTTCTCTAGCTTCAGTCAGCCAATCTTGGTAGGCGGCATTGTCTTCCAAATCTGAACTGTCTTCATCCGAGGTTTCGTCATCGATCTCCTCAACAGAATCCGAGTTTTCGTCAGCTTCATTCATGTCTGATTCCTCCTCACCATGGATATTTTCCATGTGCCTCTCTAGATTAAACTTCCGTCCGAAGCATTTGTCACACTGGTGACAAGCATATGGCTTGGCTGTATAAATACCATTCATGTTGACTCTGCGAAGGATGACCTTTAAATGACACGAAACAAGTGAAAGCGTTCCATATATCCTAAATATACACGTATTTACTACTTCTGATTTGCATATTTCATTGTTTATTTTTTTATTGTTTTATTGTTCAAATTGGTCTTTTTATCGCTCAAACTACTCTATGCATTGCTCGTTTACTCGTTTTATTACTCTTTTACTCTTTTCATTGTTCAAATTGTTCTTTTTATCGTTCAAATTGATTTTTGTTTTTTTTTTTAGGTGTAAATTGATCTTTTCATTGTTAAAATATATTCTTTTCATTGCTCAATCGGATCTCCTATTTTTATTGTTCAAAACAAATTTCATATTTTTCAATTGGTCTCTTTATTGCAGAGGGAAGAAAACGCCAAGCCTACACAGTCCAATGAGATTACCAATGAGATTTGAGCAATGAAAATGAAAAACTTCATTCAAATATGAAGTTTTTCATTTTCATTGCTCAAATCTCATTGGTAATCTCATTGGACTGTGTAGGCTTGGCGTTTTCTTCCCTCTGCAATAAAGAGACCAATTGAAAAATATGAAATTTGTTTTGAACAATAAAAATAGGAGATCCGATTGAGCAATGAAAAGAATATATTTTAACAATGAAAAGATCAATTTACACCTAAAAAAAAAAACAAAAATCAATTTGAACGATAAAAAGAACAATTTGAACAATGAAAAGAGTAAAAGAGTAATAAAACGAGTAAACGAGCAATGCATAGAGTAGTTTGAGCGATAAAAAGACCAATTTGAACAATAAAACAATAAAAAAATAAACAATGAAATATGCAAATCAGAAGTAGTAAATACGTGTATATTTAGGATATATGGAACGCTTTCACTTGTTTCGTGTCATTTAAAGGTCATCCTTCGCAGAGTCAACATGAATGGTATTTATACAGCCAAGCCATATGCTTGTCACCAGTGTGACAAATGCTTCGGACGGAAGTTTAATCTAGAGAGGCACATGGAAAATATCCATGGTGAGGAGGAATCAGACATGAATGAAGCTGACGAAAACTCGGATTCTGTTGAGGAGATCGATGACGAAACCTCGGATGAAGACAGTTCAGATTTGGAAGACAATGCCGCCTACCAAGATTGGCTGACTGAAGCTAGAGAAACACAGAGGGAAATGAGGGATGAAAAATATGACAAGTACGTCAACGAAGGCATGGATGAAGATCAAAAAACTTCATATTTGAATGAAGTTTTTCATTTTCATTAATACAATAGTCCCCCCCCACTACTCATATAGAGTTAAATACAATGATAGTACTGTACGCTGACTGCCGTTTATACGTGGAACCATGGAACCGGAAGTTAGCACGCAACTTCAGCGATCGCCCAACAGGAGCCTGCAAATCGTGGCGCGCCCACCTTTGTGACGAAGTCACTTACGAAGCGGGTAGAGCCTGAAAGTAAAAGGTCAAGCAGCGAGTTTCCGGAACCTTTCCGCGGTCGGCCTGTGGGAATTTTACGTTGTTCGTCCTATCGCGTACGATAATTTTTTGAATATTGAAATTTCACCTCTGTCTTCCTCCAGTTATATTTAGGAAAAGTCACCTGAAGATGGGTAAAACGAATTTTATTAACGTGCAGCATTCAGGCACACCGGCGTGCGGGACACGCGCCTGGTGTCCACGAATCAGATCTCCAGCTAGGCGAATAGTTCCACTGCCTTGTGGATGGGTCGGGAGAATCAAAGGCTAAAGGAGTTAACCTCTACAGATAATCCGGAGTGGGCCCCTGAGGCGGTTTGCTGGCATACTTGTCACTTTCCGGCAGCCCCGGCATCCTGCCGTGCACGTTCCCAGCTGTCTTGACCCTGTCTTGCCACTGAACCCGGACGCGACAGGACGAGAGAGTGAGACCGACTTTGCGTAAATCCAACTCACGCGCAAGTCACGACATCAACCCACCCACCCCTTCCACGCCCTATGGCGATGGGCGAGCGGCGAAGCAGTAGGTGCGGATACACACTGGGAGCTGTAGTCGCAAACCAAGATTGGCTGACTGAAGCTAGAGAAACACATAGGGAAATGAGGGATGAAAAATATGACAAGTACGTCAACGAAGGCATGGATGAAGATCAAAAAACTTCATATTTGAATGAAGTTTTTCATTTTCATTGCTCAAATCTCATTGGTAATCTCATTGGACTGTGTAGGCTTGGCGTTTTCTTCCCTCTGCAATAAAGAGACCAATTGAAAAATATGAAATTTGTTTTGAACAATAAAAATAGGAGATCCGATTGAGCAATGAAAAGAATATATTTTAACAATGAAAAGATCAATTTACACCTAAAAAAAAAAACAAAAATCAATTTGAACGATAAAAAGAACAATTTGAACAATGAAAAGAGTAAAAGAGTAATAAAACGAGTAAACGAGCAATGCATAGAGTAGTTTGAGCGATAAAAAGACCAATTTGAACAATAAAACAATAAAAAAATAAACAATGAAATATGCAAATCAGAAGTAGTAAATACGTGTATATTTAGGATATATGGAACGCTTTCACTTGTTTCGTGTCATTTAAAGGTCATCCTTCGCAGAGTCAACATGAATGGTATTTATACAGCCAAGCCATATGCTTGTCACCAGTGTGACAAATGCTTCGGACGGAAGTTTAATCTAGAGAGGCACATGGAAAATATCCATGGTGAGGAGGAATCAGACATGAATGAAGCTGACGAAAACTCGGATTCTGTTGAGGAGATCGATGACGAAACCTCGGATGAAGACAGTTCAGATTTGGAAGACAATGCCGCCTACCAAGATTGGCTGACTGAAGCTAGAGAAACACATAGGGAAATGAGGGATGAAAAATATGACAAGTACGTCAACGAAGGCATGGATGAAGATCAAGCCAGGCAGAAGGCAAACAGAAAGACCCTCTGGGCCGTCAAACAAGACTTTTTCGACAACTATAAGGAGTTCCTGTCAAGTTACCTATATTTGAGGGAAAATGAAACTCACAAGGACATTGTGGATGATCTCGATGGAAAACTTGATAAAGGCATGGACGTCAACAAAGCCTTGAATAGAGTTTTGCCTAAACATGCTGAAAAATTTGCCGGACTGTTTCATGACGAAGAGGAGCATGCCTAAAAGATAACAGTCTGTAGAGACAAATTGTTCCAAAAATAATGAATACATGTAATAACCCTGATTTCAAAGTTAACAAACTTCCGGTAATCACCTTTGTAGTAATTCTTAAAATTACTAAGATAATTATTGTAAAAAATCAATGATGAACAACGGGAAATAAAACGGTACCAGTACAAACCTACCAGAAACCAATATGTGAAGTCCATTGAATTTGTTTTGTGTTATACTTATCGGTATGACTATCGAATGATAATTTTCAGGTCGGATATTGGCCGGAACTTCTGCACAATATTCCACAGCACGACGAATAAATTTACCCCTTTGCTACGTATTAAAAATCCCAACTGACGTCATGCCACCCCCAGAACTCTTAATTTTATATAATGCTGTATTTTACATTTAGGTACCGCAATAACGAACAACAGTAATGCTCCGCTCTGACTGAATTTGTGAAACGTATACATGTACAGGGTAACGAGACGTAAAACACTGTAGTTCAAAGGATTAAAAATTCAGCTAGGGACAATAGAGTCTTCTTCCCGTATCGATCGAATCTCGGTAGCCATAGTAAGCCAAACCCAAAGACCGCTAGCATGTGGGCGCCCTCTCTTCCTTAGTGTCCAAAGGTTAAGTCAGACCAACGCTCACTTCCAACGTACACAATGTAATCATTAATACAATAGTCCGCCGACACAGCTCAGCCACTACATACAGTCTATTATCTAAAGATTATCTCTCTCATTAACCGGCGGCACGAGCTGTCTATTGTATAGGGATTATCGCTTCCTACTCCTTATTACCCCTTAGGATTGCCTGGTGGGCCAGTCCGTATACCATCACACACTGTATGACTCATCCACTATTTTCTATTATCAGCAAGGTCAAATTGTACCCAAAGTTTTAACCCACTATGTTCATATTCTCCCTCTACAGTCAAGGTCAATTCGTACCGTATTTCTACCCCTACTCCATTGTTATACCCCTACCCAAGGTCAAATTGTACTCAAGGTTTCACCCTATCCTCATTCATATTTATCATACGTGACCTTTTCCTATTTCAAGGTCAAAGTGTACCCAATAGTCCCCCCCCCACTACTTATATGTGCGGTGCATATGCAGTGGGCGTCGTTTTAACTGAAGTGACGAAACACTTTCGAACTGGACAGTGCTTAATAGCGGGAGTCAGCTTCTGTAAGCTCAACACCATGGGCTGCTTGCACGTTCCTTCACTAGCCCCTGGTCGTATAGAACACCAAAATAACGCTGACTGGCTATTTAGGATGAATATACATAACGTAAAGTGAATCGCACACACGTATTTCTCTTTTAAGCTACACTCTCGTACCCTCGTGCATGCCACACATACATAAATCTGCATTACGCGCAAACAAATTTTATCACAGTTCTAATTTAAATCTCCCAAATATGGGATATTTAAATTTTACAACACCAGGGGTTAGATCGCGCAAGGCATGGTGGGAACCAACATGGCGCGGCAAGATTGTACCCATGGGAACGAGGTTCATTGTTGTTTAGCAGCGGAAAATCTGTAAGCAAATGCCCATGCAGTACATTTTCAATGGGTCGCCCCCGCGCTTTTTGCCCCATAAACAATATGACCATTTATTTGCATGCACGCATAATTATAATTGAAGTTAAAATCTCATCCAACTAATACGCAGTGCCCTCATTATAAAAGACCAGAATTTTATTCCTTAGTCGTCGAGCATTTTATCAGAAACGCTTGAAGAGGAAGGCAAAAACTAGTTTTTGGTCCTCAAAATATTGGAAACCAAGCTGGAAATGATATATATTACTGCGGGAACGACACTTTACAAGTCTGCTAACCATATATCACCGCGCTGCTCAACAACGCTCACCGCACTGCGTAATATGGCCTTAATAGTACACCATATCCGCTTTCACGTTCTCAAAATTGTTATATAGTACCAAGACTTCCAGTGTGGCATTTGGCGTATGGTATTACTGGTACCAACCTCAGATAAAATCTGAACCCGTGTTCAAAGCTGATTTGGGCAGTTTTCCAATACTCAACTTCAGCTCCGTCTCAGGCTTCAACTTTTTTTGTACTACCTGACTTTGAAGCTGTACGCGCACTAATTAGTCTAATAGTGCCATAAAACATCATATAAGAAGCAAGAGAGCAAAAGACTAACGTAATCCATTTTGATTTAAACACTTCAGGCCCACAATCGGGGATTGGTTTCGGGGACGAAGCCTGAGACGGAGACAAAGTTGAGTATTGGAAAAAGGCCTTGGCTACGTCACGTCTATTGTCAGCAAAGGTTTCATACATCGGAGAAGAGGACACCGAAAGTTGCTGAAAAAAACATGTCTCAGAAAAAAATCATTTCAGCATTGCAAGATGTCTCAGAAAAAAATCATTGCAGCATTGGCAACATGTAAAGTGTTGCTGCAATAATTTTTGAGCTTTTTCGCTTTTTTGTTACAAGGAAGACAATTCTTACATTTCTTTCTATGAGAGGAAAGGGAAAGGTTAAGCTTTATCAAAGGACACACCGCTTGAAATGCACAAACGGGTTAAAAACTTTTTTTGCGGACATGAATCGACTCTATTTAATCAGCTTCTATTTTGTCGACATATCAAGGAATCGAAATGACCCTACAGTATAATATTGGGGCAGTTGTGAACAGAATTGAACAGTGTGTAGAATCGAATCAAAGTAGGTATTCATCCGTGAATGTCGTGTACCCAGTGTACATGTACATACATGTACAGTACGTGTATTACGAAGAGCACAGTCGACTATCTACGTAGTACGTGTACCTTCTGCTTGCAGATATTATTCATGCAGCTGGTATGGTATGGTACTTCACGGTAATAATGATGTCATAGTACGTGGACTGGACCGTGAGGCGGACCGTGACCGTGCCAGCACTCAGCAGCTATTTGATGAATATGAATGATTACATGTAGCCTACATGTGCATGCCATAGTACCGTATTTGTATGTACTCAGTTGATGTGGGGAAAGATTCCGGTAAAACATGAACAAATTGAGCAGGTGAGATTAGGCCTAGCAGTACTAGTACTTTTAGTAGTACTGACATAACTGAGTGGGGCCTGGCGTACGTCTCCAACTCCAAGTTCAACTGACGAAAGTACGAGCGTAGGCCTGTTACGCCCCAACTATAGCATAAGTCCCAACTATAGTTGGGACAGTCCCAAATGTAGTGCTGCAGTTGGGCTGGCCCAACTATTGTTGACCAATGTCTGGGGGACATGTCTCAACATTATCTAAGTCAATGTGTCTCACACTTGACACAATTCATCAAAAATGTGGCACTTAGCCCTATGACCAATGACATGACATTTCATGTCATTTGTAAACAATATGACTTTGGCATATGCTGGGCACATCATGCACACAGGACCTCTTTGCTGTAGTTGGGCCGGCCCAACTGTAGCACTCTAGTTGGGACGGGCCCAACTATAGTTGGGACTGATGCAATAGTTGGGGCGTAACAGGCCTACACTTGACTGGAAATGACTAGATACTAACCCGTGAAACCTGGTCTGCTATTTTTCTCAAGACTCTTAGAGGGTTCATGCTTGGACTCTGTTTCTGCATCAATTGAAAAAGGAAATCCCAAACACAATGATAAAATTAGAAAATGAATAGCATAAATGGGTCGGATTCAAACCAGGGTCTTTAGATCTATAGTTCAAATCACTACCAACTAAGCTATCGAAGCGACGTAATGAATTCGCGTTTTTGAAATGTCTTAAATGGTGTATTGCATTGTCCCCTCTTCATGAATCATTTGTCACCCCAGCTACTGAAAAAAAGTAGCGCACCAGGTTTCACGAGCTAGTATTAAGTCGCTTCCCACTTTGACTTGAGTTGAGCCTAGCGCTAGGCCTATGTACTACTATAGTATTAGGCATACTAGCTATAACGCTAGGCCTATATCATGGGATCAGGTGAACTTGGGTCCGAGTTGACTGGAAACCGATGTCGTAATCCTACCTATACCGTGCCTACCCTACATGCCTACTACCCTAACTAAGGCTGCTGAAAGTTGATTTCATGGTTCTCGTCACTGCCCGAATGGAATTTTCAGCCTGCATCAAAAAGTTCATCTTTTTCCTGATGTGCCTAAAGCCACATCTGATTTCACAGTTCTCCTCACGTCAGCACTCACGTGCAAATTTGGCCCACATCAAAAAAGTTCACCCTTCATTTTTTTTAAAAAACAGCGTCAAGATCATGAAGATCGTCAGTCTAAAAACTGAACACTAGCACTATTGTATTGAATTGACATCTTTGCCAATACGTCAAATGCACTTGTTTTGGAAATGCATTTATTTGTACAAATTGGTCACAGTTGTGTGTCTTTGTACGTATAGAATGCAATGATAAATTGAGGGAGTAGAGGCATTTTTTTGAAAATCACATGTACGTGTGGTACGCTAGTCCGCGTACATTTGAGTCACCAACAGAAAAAAAGGGAAGAGTCAATTTTGATAGACAATCAGCGCGCTGTTGCCGGAATGGGCTAAAACACATTTTGCATATGATGGCGCTTGGTGCGTGGCAGGAAACTGGCACATTGCATGCGCCCGAGGTGATATGCATCAGTTGGCAGCAGTTGAAATCCACACTGTTCAAATACCACATCCGGATTTGCTTTGGATCATCCAATGAAGTGGTACCGCGAGTTTTCCAAAGCCACAGTGATTCTTGCCGTCGACTCATGCATTAAAAAGGAATGTATGTCTTTTTTTGTCAATAAATTACAGTTGTTTGTCCTGTTGACTTTTAAAATTCTATTCTCTATGCAATTCAAATCCTTTTTCACAGTCAAGACAAGAGCCTTTGAAATGAGTTCAACCTTTATGCACACTGTGAGTGTGATGAACTTTAAGGAAAATTCCTTGTCAAATTTCTGGAGAAATTTGCTGATGAAAGATGATGAAAAACCCTCATCACTTTTCCAGGAGTGGCTGACGAGCACCTTGAGATCAACTTTCATTGGCCTAACGTGGCACGGTTCCAAACGTCGTGGCATACTCCCAGAACTGGGAGGTACACTCTACACGGGACAGTGGAGGGGGGGCTTGATGTTTTCATACCAGCAGAATCCCTGTCAAAGGTTAGAAAAATTGGCAAAGATCAAAGTGTCTGGGGAGAAAAATGTTCTCTATTGCATACAACTTAATACTGTATGTTCGAAGGGCAGGATATACATGTAATAGGAACCAGTCTTCTGTTCAATTTGGACATGATTGTTTGTTAAAGAAAGGCAAGAACGTAAGTAAAAGGTCTGAATTTTGCCCAAAATACCGCATAGACAATCAAACCATCGCGGCCATAGGTTAATGAGTTATTTTTTAGTCATGTTAGTGTGGATGGCTTTTGGGGGAAAGATTTGATTGAAAATGCAGCTTAAGACAGAGTAAACGGGCACATTCAGAATCCCATAGTGTTACAAAGCAATGTAAAGTTGCATCTGTGAGGCACACAGTGAGTGCCTCACAATTCTGAAATTACATGTATGTTGATACTAGGCCCTCTCAAGTTTCCTTTGAGATTACTTTTATCAACCTTGGTGTCAACCTGCTTGCAGCAGTGCTTGCTTGTCATTTCCGATATCGGAAAGATTGCGAGAAGAAAACGTTAGTATCACACGTAGGATGTGGGCCAATTCCTAGAATGAGAAATTTCACACTTTTCCTTCCATGTTTCATGGTATTGTTTGTGTAAACCATTCTTGATAAACCGAGCATAAAGGGTGTGTAGTAAAAAGCCATGCTTTTGTTAATTTTTTTAGTTTAGTGGCAAATTTTTAGCCTAATGTCTGACCGTTAGGCCAGCCTATATCATGTAGGCCTATGCTATACCCACTGCCTTCTGAGGCATCGCTTTTGATCACTGAAGTGTGCCGACTCGACTCAACTCAACTGATTAGACAACTTAACCATCTCTGCATCATATGAAAAGACAAATTGTCCGTCATTGTCCGTTAAACAAGTCGACTCATCCTCAGGCATGTCAGGTGTGTGTGTGTTGTTGGGTACCGGTCAACTCGGTCCCGAGCCAACTTGGTTCCTTATGACTATGAGAAAATGTATGTCGGAGATCATTATTAACAGACATTAATTATTTCATTGGGTGGTACATGGTCAGATATAGTCCCTTCGCCCATTTACCACTTCGCTCACAAGATGCCCAGTGACATTGGCAATGTCTGCAGTGCGGTGCGTGATAAAGAATAGCATCTTCGTTGGACTTCAGCTCAGGGTTGAAATAAAATTTCTGTTTGCAGTTTGGAAGAATCGGGGAGAAAGGAAAAGATTTCTGTCTTTGCTTTTCACGTACGGTATCAGATTGAAAAAACTGTTATCGATTTCCAGTCTTTTTATATGTCCATTGATAATTGGATTTGTATCAGTTCTTGTAAAATGAAACAATTCGATGCTAAATGTAGTTTGTAATTTTGAATGATTTTAAACACGTACATGTATTTTCTACTGTGTGTTATTTCCTGTTTGTTATATGCATTATGTGTAACTAATGTAATTCATGAACATGTATGTAATTCGGATTTGCGCTGCGAGTCATGATAATTTGATGTATTAAACCATGAAAGGCTTCCCTTTCAAACGATGTTGCGTCTCTTTCATCCTCGGTTTCTTTATTACTGAACGTAATAAAAGTGAAGACCAAAAATTATATATAATGAAGCCTGAAAGAATCTAGTCTATCAACGCCTTGCTTGAAAAGTAGCCTTCCCAGTTGCAACCCCTAAATGGGACCGAGTTGATTTTGGACGGAGTCGAATTCGGACCGAGTTGATTTGGGACCGAGATAACTTGGGACCGAGTTGACTTGGGACCAAGTTGACTTGTTGCATATTGAATATTGTCATCATCTCTTTGAGTGGCATCCTCTAATTTGTATTGTTGTTTTCTCCCCCTATATCGATAGTTTAGCCTGAAATGTTTTATTTTTGTACAAGGAAATTTGTAGTAAAATAACATGATTGTGACCCAGTAGAACTTTTCACCGCAAGATAGCAAGATAGAAAGGAGCATTGGCCCTTTTTTTTAATGTAAAAGCTGTACTGGTACATCAAGATTTAAAAACTAAAAGTGACCTACATCTGACTTTGGAAATTTTATCAAGCGATACATCTTTTCCCTAAAAAGTACATTATTGCATACAATCTATGTGCCTTTTGCCCGTTCTTTGTACAGTGGGATTTCATTTTGGTTTCCCAGTGTAATTGAGTTTTTTGAAGGAGATTTGATTTTTCAACTGTCATTGTGCTTGGTTTTTTTGGCATCGACTTCTTGTGTTGAAAACAAAATTATTAAAATGTAAGACAGATAATTGAACTGGTTATAAATACAAGTAAACTACCGTACTGTAGTTTGCGGTAGCACCATGGATATATATCGCTTTTTACCATATGGGGTTCTGAAAAGAACCGGTGGTACTCAACGTTTCGGACAGTACATGTATGCTCTGTCCATCATCATTATAGCAAAATTTTCCAAATATTATCGTGATTTTAATATCACACCCCCACCATGAAATATCAGGAACAGAAAAAAGGAGAAAATACTTGTAACTAAGCCATATTTAGATCTATGGATACATACGCATGGCAGAACCCATTTTCAAAACTACATGTGTTTGTACACATGTACATCCAGGTGGTTCTGTGTACATGTATATGTATGTGAGCATGTACATGTATTTGTAGATATACCGGTACATGTACATGTAGCGGCAGATGCCTTTTGTCCTGTTGCAGCGTACGTGATGCGTTCATCCCTAAGCCAGTTTCTCCACACATTTTTATGCAAATTTGTGGGCTAGAATCTGTTTGTGTTGTTCTGTTCAAAGAAAAATGCTTCCCTCAGATTTTTCAAGGAATTTCTTCCTCACCACTTCCAGAGAAGACATGTACATGTACTAAGTTTCTTGTCCAAAATAAACAGAGCGTCTGAAATACGTGTAAATTAAGAGTAAAAATGAAAGGGGGCCTCCATGTACGCGTACATGTTGGGAGAAGTGTGAGAAATTAAGGGGAAAATTGTCTAAACTGTTCAGGCCATGTCACGTGAGAAATATTGTGTAGGATTATATATCACTATGAATTTGAACACCGTGAATTCGTTGTGAATTCGCAGTTTCACCGTGAAAATTTTTTTCACGGCGATTTCACGGTCGTTTACCATGTGAAAATGCTCCTGGTCGTGACCTCCTGAGGACACCTTGAGGTGAGACAAAAAGCCGTGCAAATGCCGTGAGCCCTCTGAAGGAGTCCTCCCCTGCGGTTTGGTTAATCTAATAAACACTTTACGACCAATTAGCTTATGCCATTAACCAGGCCTCATAATAGGGCCAGTGAAACCACAAACCGCCCACTGTTTATAAAGTTACCAGGCACTTAACTGTGTGCTGCCCATGCCCACCACCCATCCTTGCTCAAGGCCACGATCAAATAGGTTGGTGTACAGTAAATGTGCTTGTGCAATGTACATGTACTGTACATACAACTTGTGGCCGGAAAATGGTCACAGTGCAGATACAGTAGATTACTGTTCCAGCGCTCCCTGATACAACGCTCTATACTATACTTACTATACCGATCTAACGCTCTATTTTCATTTCCCCAACTGCACGCCCATTCACTGTGTATTTTTTATGTGGTTGCTTGTAGTGCTCCCGTTTACAAAGCTTTTTGGGATATAACGCTCAGACTTTTCGGTTACAGCGCTCTTTACCTTGGAAAATCGGATTCTTTGAAAATCAATCCATCTTCACAAGGCCGCCACGATTGGCTGGCCAGGCCTAGACAAGTTTCTTATACCAGAAAGAAAGACAGGAAAAGGGACAGTCGAGTATTCATTCCAGAACGATGGTAAAACCTGCCCATGGAGGATTAAAGTCCTCCTTCCTAAATGCCCACGCATCGCGCCTAGCGATTGCAACGGCGGAAGGAGGCTTGATGCTTACCCCGTTGCGCGAGGTTGCAACCCGTAGAATCACCTGTACACGAAAAGTCATTGCCTGCTATGATTATAAATGTTACTCGATAAACATGTAGACATGTCTGTATTCTAATATTCAGTCGGACAGTTTGTGTCATTGATCATGGGCAGGTTAGGTCGGCATGTGTGTGCTTAGAGCTTGCACGGCACGACCTTCGTACTACAAACAAACCGTGCATTATTACGACCTCACTCTTCCTGAAGAACACAACGACCTATCCTGTTTGCGGCATATTGAGGGTAAAATGGCCATGGAGTGCACGTCCGTTTTCAGTTCTTTGAAATGACAAAGGAATGTGGTGAGTGCATATTTGTTTTTTACGTGTATGTTTTTTTAGTATACTGCCTCTCCACTGTAGAATAGGCCTGGTGTGCGTGACTCTTTGGAACATATGTTGACCACCCTCGAAATTCCCTCAACTTGCCACAGCTTTGTACATTTCGGTTATCCTATGCTTCCTGAACTCAATCAGAAAGGTACCCGTTTCGGAATAAAAATGTTGGTCGTTGATTTTTGGTGATGCAGCGCTCAGATTGACCTGCATAATGGTGACATTGGAGCAAGGATGACCCAAACTCTTTACACGTTGGCTACTGTAAAATTCCCCAAAAGGGTGGTTCGCCTTTGCAAGTTTCCTTTATCTGGAAACAAGCCAGTGATGTGCCCAATAGCCGTATTTAAATTCCACCTGGTGATGACGGCAAATGGTGGCAGAACCACCTACATGTATTGGTAAAATAAGTTGCAGTTAAAAGATGAACTTAAGAGGCTTATTCTTCAGAGGAAAGTCGGAACCGAGGGATCGAAGCGTTTGGTCGGTGAAATTATTCTTTAAAACTGCGAATTGTAATACAAATGCAGTGTTTAGTTAATGTGCACAGGTCTTTTTTCCCAGTCTGATATAAATTTCTTTCTTTCCAGATCTGATATCAGTATAATATGAAGTTTCCTGGTAGACAGTGTGGTCAAATAGTACTAACAGGAAGTGCAGTTGGACTAACACTACTACCCTTAGTATTCATTGTGCACGAACTGACCGTCTCTGTCTACCAGACAAAGACCCGCCACAAAGAGCCTCGCGGGGGGAGATCCCCGTCATACTGCGGCCGGACCGCTGCGCGTTGGATTGGCGAGAGGAGCTGCTGCGACTACTCAAGTCGGACCTTCTTGACGAGATCAACGGCATCTGCAGCGGGTCTCTCCCCGAGCTTCTCGCGTGTCACAACATCGACACGATCGACAAGAAGAAGCACCTGGGTAGGGGCGTTACCAAGGAAGTCTATCGCGGGGTGTACCGGGGTCGATCCGTCGCCCTGAAGATGGTCACCGACAAAGTGGAAGACATCAAGGCCTGCCGCCGCCAAAACAAGTACAAAAGGAAGTCTGACTGCTACGTCCACGCCAATTACAAACTGGTGAAGGAGATGGCACTGACAATGCAATTAAATCATCCAAACATAGTGAAGGTACACGTATGCACATTAGATCCGTCACTGACGATGACAGCACAGCGACAACATTGGACAACGGCAGTTGTCATTGACGTGCACTATACTTAAAAAAAGCCTCTGACTGAAGCAAAAATGAACTTTACAAATATTTCTATAAGTAGGAAAAGAGCAGGTATATTTTAAGAAGTAAGCTTTTTGGAGAAATGTTATGAAGAAAATTATCTGAGAAGCTAGGCCTATTGCCATATTGATATTTAGACTCTTAGTCCAGGCTTTACGTTTTCCCGACACTCCCAAGGTTTAATTGTGTTCCTAGGGCCTGGGTATATGTATTCGGAGTAACGACACAGCAATGGGAAGTCGTGGAGTGATATCGGTGTATGAGATTGGGGAGAGGACAGCTGGAAGCATCTTGAGGCTGTTACCATGGGATAAACGTCTAGATGTAAGTTGCCTTGCAGGTTAGTGTTTGTTACTTTGTAACAAGTAAACTGTTGGCTAAGCAGTAATTAGATTCCTTCAGCTGTAAGCAAATTTCTGCATTGCAGCATGCAGCTCACTGTGGTCCTTGGGTATACAAATCAAGATGTGAGCATCAATATTTTGGTCTGAGCCTGAGGCAAGGAGGATCTTCGCTCAAGGGTAATTAATCCCTTCCCACGTTTTCCTGAATCACATTACAAGCAATTAGCGAATTTCAAGAAATGAAAGTCTGGATGTGAGCATTCATTACTAATTCTTGATTCAAAGTGGACGGAGCGACTTTAACAACGAATATACCGAGCGCAATTAACTTACTGGATAACACTACCAACTTTTGAAAACAGCTGCGAGTCCAAAATCTTGCTACTGATAGTGTCGTCACTGATAAAGTGCATGCGCATTCAAAGTTGGATTCGATGTCTAGGCCAGTGTATTTCTTCTGAAATTTGTGAGCTCAGGCATTTTAATGGCCTTGAACGAACTGTTTGTTTCCATCCTAAAATATATATATGTATGTCAGAAATCCCTCCTGCACTTTACGATAGGATATTGAGTAACAAGTATTAAATATTTTTTTTATTTTCATTCTCACAGATGAGCATCGAGGTGGCCGATCTTCTTCATTACCTGGAGCATTCGCCTTTGGGCTCCCTGGCCGTGTGGGATTTTAAGACCCGCCAGTTTACGCTTGTGCATGGCAGACTCAAGCTTATCGATCTGGATGACGTGTCGGCCCAAGAACTATCATGCCAGAGGCATGCTGATTGCAACGTAAGGGTCGACACCCAATCGGGAAGAAGTAACATAGGTGAGTTGTGGAGCACCGCTCAAAGAACTTAAGGGGCTGAGTGGAATATTTTGACCCGACATTCCTCATTGAAGTTGACAGCCGTCGAGCTTTAAATATCTGATTCCTTAACTAGCCCTAACCCCGTTAAATTCATGTTTCAACCTACCTCTAAGTGCACCCACTTTTCGATTCTTATACCTTTAATCCGAGTAACCACATCCGTTAAATTCTCACTTATCCAACCTAATTCTTTACCTAACCTTACCCCACAACTCTCGATTTCTCAACCCGACTTCAACCATACCAAATTCTCTATAGCCCCAGCACCATCTACTAACCGAATCTACTCGTTACTCAGTTAGATGCTAGAAAACTACAGATACGTTTGTCAGGACACAAATGCACTGTATCGGCTTTCAGATAAACAGACTTTGCTCATGTTAGAGATGAGTATTATATAAACATTTCATCAAAGTAACAAGCTGAATTCAACATTCGAACAAATTATGTACAAAATCAACGGCTGCTAGCCGAAACAGCCAAGAATCCTCACACTAACTCTGTGCATTAACTCTCCCTTTCTCTGAAACCCTTACAAAATCCTGATCTCTGAAAATTTCGATTCATTTTGCTCTCTCTAAAACTACCACAAAAATTGAATGCTCGTTTCTTACCCTAACCCAGATCATTTCCATTAATTCAAAGGTTAAGCATAACCCAAACCCCACCCCACAGGCGGCACACAGTCTTTCGCCTTACCTTGCTCAAGGCTCCATTTTAAACATTGCACTGTGATAACATCGGAGAAAATGTCGTTGGGGTGGATCCGCGAGGCTCTTTTAGAGAAAACGTTAACATTTTACGTTTGAATAGTGCGTGATCAAAGAAAATTCATATTAATTAACTCTTTAAAAATTAGAGTCACGATGTCTGTCAGGGTGGATCATTCTGATAAGTTTGGTTAAACAAACGTACATTTAAAAATCTCAAACGTAATTTGATCTTTAAAAGATACCGATAGAGTTACCTACTATGTGAATGTCTTCTCCACAGTTGACAGCGACACCGGTCTGGTGCCGTGCGTCAACTCCACGTGTTACGGACTAAACGCCAAGTTCAACGTAATCAGCGCTGCCAGAGGCCTGTTGGAATCCCTGTTGGACAACGCACCGCCTTTTGTCCAGCACGAGGTTGAAGACATCGTAGGTTTATCCAGCCAGGGAAAGATCCAGGCGAACGAACTCAGGGAACGCCTGCAGCAGTTGATGTTTTTCACATTCAAACACAATTAGGAGAAACACGAAGAAGATTCAGTTGAAGACGGACACGAGAGCGGCGATTAGGCAGTTAAGAATTCGTGCGTGCCGCGGCCAGGGTCGATCAAACCACGATTGACAAGAAAGACTACATGACCTTCTGGCCGGTGCACATACTTCATGAGAATATATTGTGTAACAGTTTAAGCATGGTGCCATAAAAAGTGGTTTAAGTTATGCCAGCACTGAAATGTAGTTTGTATTCGATCACAGAACTAAGAAGATTCGACTGAAATTAAATTTGGCATTCTGTCAGAAAGTCGATTATGAACTCACGTGTGACTCAAAAGAAACGCATTTATTATGCATGCTAGTAATAAGAAACCTCCAAAAGCGGCCTACTTGTGCTCAAGTTCAGTCTTTTTAATCAACCTTCAGTGCCAACGTAGACCTTAACGGTGGGTCCATCTGTAAGCACGTTTGTAGTGTGCAACAGCTCACCAGGCCTACGTCCACATGGCCCACATTGGCCACAATGTCCGAAAACGTTTGGGGCCCAGCATGTCCGGCCTGAGTTTATATATATCCGAGGCCTCACATTCGCCGGCCCGTTTACGTTCACGGGCCATCATGCCTTGCCACTGAGCAGGACCAAAGTATCCGGCCAATTTGTCTGTAAGTTCACTATGCCTGGTCCATTTCGTCATTGGGCCCAATGGATATTTCAGTTTCCTCCCATCTCACCCTTAGCCCTTCGAGAGAATGGGCTCAAAAGGCTATGTCCGAGGGCCCACTGGGTTAATCCCATACGTCCAAGGGCCATTGTGTTTGTCCACAATATCCAACGGCTCACTGTGTTCAGTTCATTTCGTTATGACCAAAGGCCCTTAGTTAAATTAGCACGCCTATTTAATCGGCAAGGCGCAGGCTCATGATTATGCCAGTTTCGGACAAGCTGTGCGTGTCCTATATACACGTACATCTTCAGCAAAAATTGTGGATTAGGCAATATCCTTATTATTACTATTACTATTATTAGTTTTATTTCAACAGGGTAGCCTTCTCAGTTTAACACTGCTATTCTTAAGGGCCCTGATTACAAATACAATTAAATTAAAGTAAAAACACATACAGTACACTAAAGATTAAAAATATACAGACAACTTAAATAAAATATAGAAACCATCAATGTAGCGTTAAACCAAACCAACAAAAAAACTCAAAAAACCTAAATGTGTATATAAAAGCAAATTAGATCATAAAATGGAATCGATGTGATAAAAATCCATAGTTCTAGCAACACAAACGGTATGAGTATTATCCCAAACACCACTGAACATAGCACACAGAAAATATAATACATTACAAAAAAAATATTGTAAAAGAAAATGCATTGTATGAAGTGAAAAGAAAATGTAAAAATGAGTACAAGATGACTAAAACACAAACACAAGGTATGATTAAAACACTAAAATGGTGCATATGGGAATGCTTTTTATTACAAAGGAGATTTAAGTTCAGACAGAGATTTGGCATTTCTTTGTGAATTAGCCAAATTGTTCCAACCTACTCTCCCCAAGTGAAGGAAAGTTCGTTTGCCGGCATTAGTCTTGGGCTGGAAGGACAAAGATAATGAACCATTGGAGATCGCACGAGTACCAAATGAATGAGTTGGGGGCGTGAAACGAGAGCTGAGGTAATGTGCAGTTAGTTAAGACATTTATAAACCTCACACCTTCTAGTATTTTGCCAGCGTTGGTAAATCGGAATCCATGAGAGCGCCTCGTGTAAATCAGCAATATGTGTTCTTAGATGGGCATTTAGAATCAACCTGGCAAGTCTATTGTGAAGTTTGACAAGTCTCTCACTATTGCTAGAACAACTAGACCACACAACGCTGCAGTAATCAAACAATGGCAAGATCATGGTGGAACTGAGCATTTTAAATGTCGGAGTAGGGAGGTAAGGTTTAGCAGAGCGTCTAAGAAGTCCAATGTTTTTAGAGATTTTCTTAGCAATAAAATCAACATGACTAAGAATTGGTAGGAACAGGAATTGAGAATAGCCTGAAATTGGTAAGGTCCAGGCTCAAGTTGCATAAGTTAGTGTTCCTGCTTAAGATAAATGCTCCAAGCTGCATTGGTTTTCAAGACAACCTATTACGACAACGCGAACATTTCGGCATTATTTGTCTGTGTAACATCCAGGGTAACGCAGCCTATCAAAATTAAGTTAAGGCATGAATTACAGTTCCGAGTCTATTCTCTGACTTAACCTATTTCCCATTGTTATACGAACGTGGAGTCTCGAGTCTATGACACTCTTGCTGTTACGCCTGAGTGCATACCTTAGCTCCATTCATTAACGTGCACGGGTTTGGGCCGAGTCAAATATCGAGAGTATTGGTGCAGTCAACACCGTAGCATCAGTGCTGCATACATAGCCCTACTCGCTGCCCTCCCTTTTGCGCTTCGGAGTCATTGTTACACGTTTGTCACATATTGCAGCCAAACCAATCGGACTAACCACCACAGGCCTCTATGAAACTAAGGAATGCTATATCAACTTCATGAGAGTATTTGTGCAGTCGACACTCAGTGCTGGATATATACCTGTATTCTCTTCATCTTGCGCCTTGGATTCATTATTATACGTGTGTCATTGCAGCGAAACCTTCCGGACTAAAACCGCCACAGGACTCTATTAAAAGTCTCTATGAAATTGAAGAATGCTATATCAACCTCGTGAAAGTATGGTTACCACTTTTAGAACCACTTTACAATCCACTCAAAATGAGCTTCACTAATACTTACATGTTCTTATGAATCATTCCAAAATGCCCCTCACTACAGGTTGCTATTCACTTGGAGAATGTGCAACTTTGGATTCAAATTACAATGCCAATTTTGGAGTTAAATAATAACACTTAAGAGTTTTTATAAAGCGTAAATTTTCTCCTAAAATTTATTATAGCGCTACAAATATTAGCAGTACAAGAAAATCTATGGGCTAACTCTTCAAGCAAGATTATTATGTCCTCGGGGAGAAGCGAATCTGACAGATCTGTCACCTTAGGACCGGTATGATCTTGGAACAACTAGAAGATGTGTCGTTTCAATTAAGCTATAATCCAACATTATAACAAAAGAGTGTACAAAACCTAGACAAAGAGAAGCAGCCAAAAGACATCAAGTTAATTCCTTATTGAAAGGTGAAGAGAAAATTCAAATCCTAGTTGAAAATGTTTCTTTTCAAAGCATTGATCTTGAAAACACGAGGGATACTAACCTTTGTCAATTTTCTATGGAGAAGGGCAAACGTACACAAGTAAGATTTGAAGCTTTGCATGGTGGAAGTACATAGGATGTAGGTTTGCGGGTACGCCATGTAAAATTCTCTTTTGGGAAGAGGTGTGGTTCTGAGAAGAATCGGTGAGTGTTTAACTCGACGTTTAGGCCAGTATGCTCTGGCCGTCCTCAGGAGAATGTGTGCTGACTCGAGTGGATGCCGTGTAATAAAGGTTGTCTGGAGTCGGTGAAACGTGATGTGGCTTGGTGGCTTGCTGAGGGTGCACTGGAGCATGCAGGTGTTGGATCCAGTGGAGGATTAAGGATGCAGATTTGGGCGGGAAACTAGTTTAGGCGGGAAACTGGGGATGGGTTGGCTTCGGGTAGAGAGGACCCTAACACCAGGGGATGAGGGGGGCCTGGGTTTCAGGTATAGAGGACCCTACTGCCCGTGTGGTGGTGGTGGTGGTGGTCTTGGGTGCTAGCAGTGGGCGCCAGATGTCGCTCAGCTTGAATCCGATGTCTTGTGGGACGGTGTTGTGCCGGAAGATTTCGATTGCCTCCCGGATTCTTCTTGGGTGCCAATGCTTGATGGGGGCGATGAGTTCTCCGTTGTCCCATTCGATGCGGTGGTCTGATGTGTGTGCATGTTTGACGATTGCTGATTTCTCGTAGTCTCCTCTGCGGCCGTGTGCTCGATGTTCTTGAATTCTGGTGTGGAGGTTCCTGCCGGTCTCCCCGATGTATACTGGGTCGCATTCACAGGGAATGCGGTAGACACCGGGACGATTGCTGGGTGTTTGTTTGTCCTTGTGGGTATGAAGCAGGTTCTGTAGTTTGTTGGGCGCTGAGTGAATGACCCGGATGTCGGCTGCCTGAAGGATCCTGCGGAGTTGGTGTGATGCGGGGCCCAGGAAAGGCAAACATAATGTGGAAATGGGGGACTTGGGGGCTTCGGGTAAAGGGGACCCTAAGGCCGGCGGTGGTGGGGGGACTTCGGGTATAGGAGACCCTATCGTCCCGTTGGTGGGTTTGGAGAGGTTGACGTGTTTGTATCCATTGAGTTGGAGAGCCGTCTTGATGTGCTTGGGTCTATATTAATAAACACTGTATGCTCAGTGCTCGTCTTGACAATAGTCAAGCATACAGTGTTTATTAATATATACGTTGGGTAAGGGCAAAACCCGTTATATAGATTAACATCTCCCCAACGCAAAAATACATTTTGAAAACTGTAGATTTGTAAGACATTAACTGTTGATTCGTGACGAATCTCCAGTTATTGTCTTGCGAATCTATAATTATTGTTGGCAACAATAACTATAGATTCGTAGCTTACGAATCTACAGTTTGCCGTAGATTCGTAAAAATAATCTACACTTTGAATAAAGTAGTGACGTCACAGACATAGTTTAATCATGAATAACCTTTCAACAGCGAGTAAATTTTGAGCAGCTGAATATTTTGAATAATGTTTTTCTTTGTTTTTCTTCGCCTTTGATAACAAGGTTCTGACCTTGGAGATGGCGGCTGAGCAGCAGGTCCTACAATGGGCTCTGACGTTTTTGTCAATTTGTTACGCACATACTTCGATTTATGGTGTAAGCTGCATACCACCGAAGAGAGTTTGTCTTGGAGAATCCACTGGTTCACAGGTCCAGGAGTTTAAGGACACTGTGGTGGAAATCTGGGCAGATTTTGTGTTGGATTTTGAACAACAACATCCAGTGTTTCAACCTTGCACTGTAAGCCATCTCACCCAAGCTACCACGCCTGACCGACCCTATTGTGGCAAGCAGGAGAGGTATTGTGTGGAGACTAACAGCCATTGTTGCTTCCTGTCCATCTTAAGCAAGCACCCTACTCCATGCACAACCTGGCTACACTTCAAAAATCTCTCGAGGACTAAAAACAAGAGTAAGTTTGGAAAGATTCCAGTCCTATACTACCAAAATACAACAGCTTCTTACCACATATTGCTAGCTGTGTCCGGAGACATAGAACTCAACCCAGGGCCTGTGAAGGACCCCTGTGGCAACTGTAGTCGGCCAGTGAAATGCAACCAACGATCTCTTCTTTGTGAAGATTGTAATAAATTTTGGCACCTGAAATGCATCCCCGATGTGTCGATCACGCAATACATGAATCTGATCTCAAGTACCGTTGACTGGTTTTGTCCACATTGTGTCTACAAACTTCCGTTTTCTTCGTGCACTGATACCTCATTCCAGGAATTATTTGACAGTGATCGAACGCTGAATACAGCTTTGGAACCGGATACTGGCTTGAGAGTGCATTTTCCTACACCTCCAGCGAATCGAAACATCTCTGGGCTACTTCTGAACAGTCGCAGCATACGAAATAAGCAGCAAGAACTGCTGTCACATCTTGAACTCCATCCTGTTGATATTGTCTGCATTACTGAGACGTGGTTGTCACCTGATGATGTATTTTGTCCAGCTGGATATTCCATCATTCGACGTGACCGCAGTAATGGCCGTGGTGGTGGTATTATGGCAATGGTGAAGGACTGTTTACTACCAACTCAGCTTGATCATCTTAACCCACAGGATATTGAGATAACCTTTTTGTCTCTAACGCTGAAGCGATCCAAATGGATTGTAGGGATTGTATACCGTCCCCCAAATTCAGATTCCTCCTTTTTTGAAAAACTGCAGAACATCCTTGACAGCATCCAAGTTAATCTTTGCAACTTTGAAGGACTAGTTGTGCTTGGAGACTTCAATGTAAATTGGTTGGTCGAATCTCCTCCCTTGACATCCCTGCAGGAGGTCACCGCATCTATTGGCCTCAGCCAACTTGTCGATGAAGTAACCCGGCCATCAATTAGTTCTTCTTCAGCTGGAACTGTCATCGACTTGATATTTACTAATCGGCCAGAGAAATTCACCTTAGTTGAAACTACTGCCAACCCAGTCAACAGTGACCACCATGGAGTGTTTTTTTCACTGGTTGCAGATAAAAGTCCACCCGATCCCAAAATTCTTCGTTCCTTCTTGCAGTTCAAGAAAGGAGATATCCAACACTTGGAGACTCTGTTACACCTCGCGCCATGGAGTGCTTTCATGGACGATCGTGATCCTGAGGCATCCTGGGACGGCTTCACTGATAT